>NW_020955995.1:157310-186849 GCF_003031625.1 Empidonax traillii | reverse complement strand
CCAGTTCCTGTACTTAATTATTTAAAAAAACTGCTTAATTGTAAGCTTTATCTCTGACAGTTGTCAGATGTCTTCCTGCAAGTGAAGATCAAAAGGAATAATTAGTATGTAGTTTCTTTGTCCCCATGGACAGAATTTTTTTTAATCTCCTATAATGTGCATTGATGAAGTCCTAATGGAAGGCAGTGATTTTCTCAGGTGAAAGTTTCCTTTCGTTTTATCTAATTCTGTCTAATTCTGATTTTCAGAGAAGTGGAAGAGTAAGAAAAACTTGCTTTTGTGTAGTTTCTAGCATAATTTCTTCAGCAAATTGACAAAAGGCTCCTACTGTGAGAAAAATGTTTCAGCATAGTTCTTTTTCTCTAATGTAGAACAAAGACCTCCCTCCCCGCAAATGTAATTTTGAGCTTTGAAACTACCAATAATGTGTGAATCCCTTACTCCTTTCCTGTTTTATTCCTAATTAAAGCCTTAATTGGCTCCCAACGTTGAATACTTTGGACTCAATTCTTTTCTGAAGTACACAAATATGCAAGTTAATTCAGTTTCCGGGGAAGGCGATTAATACTTTAAAATACCTCTACCTTTAAAAACTGGGAAAGCAAGAGGAGACACTCCACCCATGAGGACTTGAAGAATAATGGGAAAGAGGATGAAATGTCTGTAGTGGATGCAGAAGGGTGAATTCCTCTGGTTTGTTTTTGCACTTTCTTTCAGACAACCTTACCTAAACAGTCAGTGTGGCAGAATCACAGGTGACAGAGATTACAGCTCATCTCAGTCCTTGAGAGAAGTAACAGCCAATAACAACTGACGTCTTCGCCACATTAGTCTGGGAGACAGCTAGATTTGTTCAGGTACTAGGTCACTCTTGACTGCAACAGTATTATTTCACCTGAATCCTTAGCTTTCACCCAGTCTTCTCTCTGCTCTTCCTGGCCTTTTACCTCTTCTCCTGAGCCCCTTCTAAAATTCAGTGTCTTCCTTTGTACCCCTGAAACTGTTCTTTCTGAAAAAACATACCTTTAAAGACAGGCTCGTAGGAGAACACCTTTGATAATTTTAAGTTCTACTTCTATTGGCAAATAAGATCTACAATTGAACACCATATTCTGTTTATCATACGCTGATAAAAGTACTAATCAAAACATGAATTCAGAACTACTGAAACTGATAGAACTGTCCATCCATGCTGGTCATACTGAACTTCAATGACAGGCATTGCAAAAGGCTGAAAATCATTCAGGATAGCTTATTGTCAGACTATTTCAGATCACAGCAAATATGTAGAATTAGTCTACATCATACTATGCTGTTACATTAAAGACAGCAAAAGAGTGAGAAACTTAAGCCAGCCTGACAGGCTGGGGAGATCTGAGGGAAGAGAATGTCAGAAACTATCAAAAAAGTTCAGAGTTACAGAAAAACAGAAGATGCTAGAGCATAACCCAGTCCCCACCTATGCCCAGTCCCCAAGTTTCTTATCACAGAGTACATAAATCTTGTGAAGGTTTATATAATGAGATATATCTTCTTCCCATTTTTCTATTTCTCTCTGAAAATCTGCTAATTCTTGAGATCTTAGAGCAATTTTGTCATTGTTTTAAGTTTTTCTCAAGTTTCAGAGTCCTGAAATAAAAAACACTGTGATTGATAAAGAATAGAAAGTGTTGTTTATGCAGGTAGAAAGCTCTGAAAATATGACTTGTACATATCTTAAAATCTCAAGATACAGAAAGTGCAGGATAAAGGTAATGGTATTAGAAACATGAATGCCTCAGAAGCCCAAATTAAATTTCCTAATTCATTTATATATATGTTGTTCATGTATGAGTGTACACACATGAAAATACATGTCTTTTTAAAAAATATGTGTTTGGTTTTACAATATTTAGAGTTGAAACAGCTTTCCTACATTCAAGGAATGCTTTTCTATCTGCTTTAAGTTTATTTTAAATAATTCAAGTAAAGACTCAACAGAAATGTAATGACTAAAAATCCTATTTTGATTTATAGTATATGTGTGACTTTGAGACCTAAGTCATGCGGAAAGCAGAGCAGAAAATGTAATCATCTCCTAGTGCTCATTTATATAACATTATTTTTCCAGCTGCGGGAGCCCCCGGTGGTCCAGGGGAAAAGACACTGCACTGTCACTGCAGAGACCCGGGTTCGATTCCCGGTTGGGGCCCCTCCCCGGGCAGATGGAGCTCGTTAGCCCATAAGGCAATCCATCTACGTCCTGAGGACCTCGCTGCCACCGTCCAAGAGTGCTTGGCTCCAGCAGATGAACCTCAGGATTAAAGGGTGGGCTCAGTTCCGCGCACACTGTGTCTCACCTAAAAAATCCAATGCGCAGGCTGGAAGGTGGAAAGACCTTCCCCAGTTCTTCGTTCGCGAAGACTGGCCATTATTATTATTTTTCCAGCTAAGCCTAAATTAAGAAAGTCAGACTCAAGAAGCCTCATAAGCTTTTCAAAACCTGGATCAACATTTCACTTGTTTACAGTTGATGGTCACTTTATATTTACAGAAACTGTATTTAAATATGTAATATAATTACATATTTATGTATGAGAGAGGAAAAGATGTATTTTTAAAGACAAATATAAACGTAAAGATATAGAGAAAAGTAGAACAGAGCAATGTAGAAAGACATTAATAAAATTTCTCTTTACCTATAATTCTAGCAGTGCAAAATTGTTACAGTGTAAATGATGGAAGGTCTGTTCCTCTTCTCACGGTAACTACTGAACAAAATGAGGCTTGATATGAAAGAGACTTCATGCATCCCCAAAGGACTTCAACATCAACTTTGAGTGCAGGCAGGGAATGCTCACTAGGCAGGGAATCTGGAAGCTCAGAGCTCAGAGCTGGAAGCAGGACCTCATATATAGGTATTTAATTCTTCCCAAGCCCCAGGGCAATCTGAGATGAACAAGTAGTCTGGCTATTTTAGGGATTCACGATTTGATGTCTTTGCTTTGAGGTCTGACACAGTCCCCTGTAACTTTGCCTGAAGTGCATACATTTCATTGTCCCTTCTGGCTCCACAAAACCCTCAAAAAACTAAAACCACACACACACACACACTCACACACATTTGTTTTTGCTCACCTTAAATCTTAATATTTTTAATCTTTATCTGATTTTTTTTCTTTAATGACCATAATTGTGTTCAGTTACTCTTCATTGTTACCCCCCTTTCCTTTTATTCAGTTAGATTCTTTTTTTTGTTCATCAAATCCCACAGAAAAACTTTGCCATGTTTTCTGTCTTTTCTTTCCATTTCTTTCAGATCTGCTGCAATGTGATATGGTTTATTGAGCCAAGTGATTTTGCATTATTCATGACCAGAGAAATTTTCTGGATAATTTCTATTACCTTTTGCTTTCAAGAGTAATCAGTAGCACATGCCATTAGTAGTTTTGTTGTATCAATCCATTTATCATTTATAACTTGTCAGTTCTTTTTCGTTGTCTTTCCTCCTCTAGGGACAATAACAAAAATTCTTCTCATAAGTCCTCCTTCATGTTTCATGTTATTTTGCCAGAAGCATATTGATATTTGGATGGCCCAGGCAAATTTATGCTTGGGCAACTGATATGATTTTGTCTCATTATCAAGCCACTTTTTTTCCCTGGGATGCATCCAAAATTCTGATTGTGACTGTGCCATTTCATATCCTTAATACTTGCATTTAAAATAACCATGTGTTAAGTGCACAAAGTCCAACAAAAGTAATCAAGAGAAATATGAAAAGTAGGTTTTCTACAGCAGAAACCAATAGTGATGCTTTCAGTTATATAGTTTTAATTTTTCCAGACACCTGCAGTTTATTGTGGCACTACTGAAAGTGTATAAATTGCGCTCAGTTGTTGGTAACTTAATTGTACTATCTTTTCATCTGGACAGCTGTTTTGAATGGGTTACAAGTAGTTGAAATGGACTCTCTTTCCCCAGAGAATGCTTCTATTATTTCATCTGTGAAGACATTTATTTCTCTACCTAGATCATAACTGTTCTCTATATGTTGAAAGAAGCTGTGTTATTTTTTAATTTATTTTTTAAAAGATAAAGCAGTCAGTTTAGTGAAATACCAGAGGTCACAATCACCTGGGGTGAAACCTGTGAGTTAATGGAGCTGTACTCACTTATACTCCTCTGAACTTGGCATAGTTCCTGGAACACAGTAAAGCTGCAGAACAGAGCGGAGAATAGCAGTCTTATGTAAGAAAATTGCATTGAAACTACAAGCTGTCTGGTGTACAATGTTCTACAGATAATTAATATCAGCCTTTCAAAAGTATGGTGGGAACTTAGGAACTCTTTAACCTGTTTTTTTAATAGACTTGTCATAGGTATATCCATAGATAAAATTTTAATTCTTGATCAGATTTATAAAATACACAGCATTAGATAAATAAGTTACTCAGTGATAGATAAGGAAAAGTCTTGTAGACTTCAGTGACAATCAAATAAGGCTCTTACCATCCCTCTCAATTGAGCTGGTGACTAATGACATCATAGTTCTGTAGCCTAAATGGGTATAAATTTTTTCCACTGCAGGTCTTGCTGTTCCTTCCATGCATTTCTCTGATAAAATCTTCCCTGTGATGACACAGGTATTCATTTAGCCATGCACTACCCTGGGAACAGATTTGGGTGAAAACTGTTTTGAAGAGGTTATTTCTCATTGTGTGTTATTATGCTATTCCAGTTCATTGTGCAGCTTTGCAAACACCAGGCAGTGGCACTCAGAGAAAGAGACTCACAGTGCTGGGAGAAAGCAGATCAGAGTAGGGGCAGCAAAGGGTAAGACTCTGCTATAGTTATAAATTCCAGCTCATTCTTGCTCCAGGAGCTGGTTACAATAACATTAGCTGTAACAGTTTCACTCTTTGCTGTGTTATTCTATGATCTAGCCAGACTTGAAGGTTCCTTTTATTCTATCTGAATATATCTTTTCTTTTAATTAGAAGTAGCTCTTATACCATAACTCATTATCACAGAACATTGCCTGAACAGAAATTTGAAAACATGATTTTTCTCCTTCTCAAATTCCCTCATTATCTAAGGATACTTTCTCCCTTACTTCTCTGTTAAATAATTATTTTCATGTCTTAACAGGAAAATATAATATATATTTTTCCTTTCTTATTGTTATTTTCCTTGAAAAAATAATATGCAATACAGAAATATATAGCAATTATACATATGTACACCACAAAATATATAATATATATTTTTATACATATGTACATTTATATATGTATATATAATTCTGCGTCCATGTGTAAGTTAATTAATTTCTTAACTCATTTGTATTTTTCTCAGAAGTGTCTTATGGATATTTTAACCACTGAAGCACTGGACAGTGAGTGACACTGGTTATTTATATTATGCAATTCTTTCAAGTGCTAAAGAAATAAACTTTGAACATTTTTGGTAATACTTCACTTTCTGAAATAGCTAAGCTGAGTGTTTGACAAAACTAAATGGGGAACTCTGATGGGGAAAAAAGAGGGTGGAAAGAATATCAGAAATTTCCAATTACTATCCTTGATAAATATTTTTCAAAAAATTATATATTCTCCCTTGAAAATAATTTGATAGTTCTGAATACTTCTAAAATCTTCCTGTTTAATTTCTTAAACAGAAGTGTGTAATTAAATGCAATAAAATACGACAGGATACTAAGGCCACAGATCTAAATAACTGAGGAGATGAAAAAAATCTTTGTGAGGATATTCTGTCTTTTGATCAACTGTGAGTATGAGGTGTCATTGAAGAAATACCAGTTGTTTTTTCTGTGTACTTTTCATTTTGTGTACTTTAAAATGAGTCCTGTAGCACCAGTTCAAGATTTGTTTTCCTTTAATGGTTTGTGTTTTCATCATTCCCCTGCATCTAACCGAGTAGTTTAACTACAGGCAACTGAGAGCCTCATATAATGTGAAGTACTTCAAGGCAAAAGAGAAGGTCAAGTCCTCCTGGAGTTGTAGGTGGTTTAGCACAAGAATTGAAAGGTAATAGTCTTAATAGATCTTTTTTGCACCTAACTTCCACTTTGCATATACATACCCATTTACTTCTTGGGAGTCACTGTTTTTCTCTTGATACCGTGGCTCTACCACTTTATCTCTTTATGGAAAAAATACTTTGTTTTCTGTTTCCGTGTTGTTTGCTATCCTCAATCTTTTTCATCACTGAAAATTAGACTGCTGGCTTTGTCTTGGTGGTTCTGGTCCTGGGTAGCTTCTGATTGTGTCAAGCCACATTTCTTTAAATCTCTGAGCATCTCTGCCACTTGTATTCTAGACTTTACAATAGTTTTACATAGCTTTCCAATAACTGGATAATGATGTTTGGAATATTGGTTTTGATAGTATGTATCTAGACGTTCAATTAGGGAATTTAGAGACAAGTTTAGTGAAAATTAAAATGAATCTATCTGGCTCATCTAGGCTGGAAATGTTGCAGTCTACTTTTGTCCTGATTAATAGCAAGTAAAAAAAATTACAATCCTCTATAAAGGAAAATTTATCTGGAGATATGTAATTCTATCTTGACAGAAGTTACAATATTAAAAATAATTTGGTTTAAATAAACAATTTTTTTAAAATCACAAATTTCTCCTCTGCCTCCCTCCCTGCCCAGGATAGATTAACTGGACAGATTGTTTGGATTCGTTATGGCTTATGGTTAGTACAAGTGATTGTGGTGGGTCCTCTGGCTGTGGACAGAAGGTTCTAGTCTGCACAAAGACTGACATTCTTTGAGGAGTATTGTTCAGAAGTTGCTGAAGGTGAAAAACTAAGGTGATAGGATTTGCTGATAAATGAAATTTAACTTTGCATTAACACTGTTTGGGTTTAGTAAGACACTGTCAATTAACATTGAGGTTTATTTGAGTTAGCAGTGCTTTTGAAGTAAAGCTGGTGGTGTTCAATGAATTCCCCTTGCAAAGAGGAAAACATATATATGAAGGTAAAATTCAGTCATTCGCAAGAGTGATATGGTCAAACATTTAAATTTTTTAAATAAAACTTTAATCTCAGAAAACTAACTTCCTTGTCATGGTTTCTAAGGTTAAAGCTATATTATTTAATTAATAAAGTAAATGACAGCAATGTCTAGGATATATGGAGCCACTGTAATAAAATTGTTATTGTTTACGAGAGTGCTCTCTTCTAACTAGTAATGCTTTATTATAAATAAACCAAATTCTGGAGGAATATTGGCTTTCTTATTCACATGTGCACCTACTAAAACACCTTAGAGATCAAAAAAAAAAAAAAAGAAAAAAGGGAGGCATGAATGTCTTTTTAGATCCCATGATGGCTAGGATGTGAAAATGTGAAAAGTTTTCAGGAAGAAAATGATGAAGTGCCATGGATTTGAAAACAGAGAGTAAACAGAAAAATCACACTGAAAGAAATAGTTTGCAACTTTCATAAACATGTAACGCACTTCATATTGCTTAAGAACAATAAAAGAATTTTATGCTCAAAGGGAAGCCCTTTCCAGTTCCTTCCTGGGGTGGTATTAGATCCATGCTGTGTTTCAGCAGAGCTCTGACTAGATGCCATGCACTGAATGAAACCATGACACTGATATACTTCTGGAAAAACGAAGTAAGGAACATATGCCACAAGGAGAGCAGTACAGATTACAGTGTTATTATGCTGGATTTGATGTGCTTTCAGTGCATCAAGTGCAACAAGGATGGGAAAGGACGGCCAGCAAGGATGGGATAAGGCAGCCAGCCAGCCACTATTCCACTTCCATTCTAAAACAAAAAAAAATGAAGGTTAGGGCTTCACTCAGACAGTTTTCCTCAGTATATATATTTCTGCCTGAGTTTATGAAATTTGAAGATTTGTTTACATTTCTACCATAACTAAATTTATAAAAGGGACTTATAACAACCTAAAGGATTCTAATTTCAGAAACAAACCAGCTACTGAAATGTGCTATAGAGATAAATGTGCAAGAAACCCCAGTCAGATTTATCAACAGAAAAGAGCACCATTTGTTTTCAATACTGATGTCTAAATGAAGCATAACTGTACCATGTTATCACATCAGCTAGCTTAATCAACAGGCAGAGTTCAGCTCTCACATGTGTTCCTGGGCTAACAGGGCTAAGTGCCATTCAAGACCTCAGTTAGCAGAAATTTAACCAGCTTGATGGACTCTGTAAGGTCCTCTGTTACACTTTGGTTCTAGGAAAAACATGCAGAAGTAGCTCGGTATATCTGTGTTGGATACGTCTATGATCCTTCAATGAGGAGTGACAGAAAAGTTAGGAAAAACATCCACTTGCTGAGTGCTAGTGAACCTTTCAGCACTGAGTTATCTGAGACAAATAATTTCTCCCTGAGTGCATACCTGACCTATTCCAAATTTAGTTTAAAGTGCCTTAAGGTGTCAAGGTTTTAAGCTGTGTTTGCCAACCTAAATTATGACTGTTCCCATTCTTCTCTTTCAAAATAGCTTCACTTTACATTGATTGAAAGATCTAGCTTATGTTCTTCTTGGGTGCAATATCTGGAGTAATAGATACTAAATAATCAGAAGGAGGGAAAGGAAATTGTAAATCACTATGTCCTTCTAATGCAACTTTCTTGTAACTGTTTCCTGTAGCATATGTTTTCTGTAGCTGTATTTTTTTATAGTAGGTACCCAATACTGTAATAATTTTGCCATTGAAATGTTGATGAACTTTCTTAGTTCCTTTTCCTCTCTGTGTTTCGTATTTTTTTTTAAATAATGTATTTATAGCCAAAGTGTATATCTGAACTGTAGATTCAACCTCTGAAGTGAGGGACACGTCCCTCTGTCCCTTGCATCCCTGGGCTGTGGTCCAGTTGTGTCTAGACTTTACCATACTTGTACTTTGGGGTATAAAAAAGACCCTTTGCCAAAAGTAACATTGTTGTTTGACAAGACAAAGGAAATCTGTAAAGAGATATATTTATATATTTTCTATATTATTTTTATATAATTTATACAGTAGAATATATGAATAATTTCTATATTCTGTTAAGAGTAGTTGTATTTTAATTTTAGTATGCTGCTGTATTGCTCTGCTAAATCAAAATCCCTTCAGACATCAAGTATCTACAAATGAGTGGGTTTGGTGTTAATTATTAAACCTTCTTCATGTGGAATATATGAAGGACCTGGTCAGAGAGTACTGAACTCTGACGGGGAATACTTCCCTAAATCCAAACCATGTCAATTCAGGGAAGTTGAGTGGATGTATTGATGTCATTTTATTGTTACAAGTTAATTTCATGAGTTCTTGGGAACTTTCTGACAAAAAAAAATTAACTTTATTCAGAAGAGGCTATGTCATATCTGTATGTGCTGTTACTGTCAATGTGCTCCCTGTTAACCTACTTAAGTTGCTACCAGAATGTGTATGTCAAATAGTCTGTCAGGAAGCAGTTAGTCAAATTAATTAGATAATCTCTTTCCAAGCAGTAGTGAATATTTTCTGGTGTTCATAGCAATCATTCATATGTGTTTTAGGAGGGAATATATGTCAGATCTAATAATATAAACCTTAATATCAGTATGTGTTTCACTATTTGTCTTTTTCTTAACCTCTTCAGTGCAAAGGCAGCATCATTATAACTATACCATTCTGCTGTTGTAGTGCAGAAGAGGCAGATATGGTCTTACTGATGTCCAGTAAATTCCAAGGTCTGGTTACTGAAGTTGTCTTCAGACTTTAATGAGCTTCTGGAAAGATTTTTTTCAATAGAGATAAGAAAATGGCAGATACTTTGCATGGTTTGATTAACTAAATGAATAAATCCCTGGCCTATTGTTTTGTTTGTTTGGGGTTTTTTAATTAAAAAAAGGTGGAAAATAAATATGTCAAAGCACCAGTCATGTTGAATGGGGTTTTTTATTGGTAATCTGTGACTCTGTCTTTTTGATTGATTTGTGTTTTCATTATTCATCTTCAATTTGATATTTTTAGCCTTCATTAGGTTAACAGTAAGGAGATATGGGTATTGCAAACTTGAATTTTATCACAAAGACAAATTAACCTGTGTATGTGTAATTAACCCCTGGTATGTGCTAGACAGAAGCATGTGCTGTTCATCTTCTAGTTATATATTATATTTTGAGTCACTTAGTGAATAAGATCCAGACATATGTAAAAGTTTTGATGCTGAGTCCAAAGTAGAAAAATCAGAGTAGAGAGGTTTATTAGCCTGGATACATGTTTGTTTTCTAACATTAAGTAATAAGGATTGTAGTTTTTTACTTTCAGAGTCAAGAAATAACCAAGTTTGCCATCTCATTAGTGTTAAAAATGTCTCACTTGTTGCCTGTAGTCCTGAGATGACTCATTCAGTAACATTCTTTTATCAATGAACCAGAATTAGTGGCTGTACTGTTAGATTTCCCCCTCACCTTTCCCTCGCTCACTCCTTTTCACTTCTCCGTGAGACTCCCAGTGATTGTTTCAATATAGCAAAGCACACGTGCAAGTTGGTAACTGCCCTTGGTTAGGAAGTTATTAACTCCTGTTGATTATACGCTTCCTAAAATCAGATTAGGAATTAATAATAATAAGCAGGTTTCAGAGAAAAAGCTTCCAACCTAGCAGCATAAAAAAGAGAAAGTTGATATGTTATCTGATGATTTTGTCGTGGTAGCCAGTTTCTCTCTTTAGGAAGCATGTGTGTAGCTCAAGCTGTGTACCTGATGGAAAAACATGCTTCTGAAAATAGATCTATTAGTGAAAGTACCACCCTGAGCATTTGTATTTTACCATGACCAGAACAGTTAATCATAATCTTAATTGTGTGGAAGGCCTGCTTATCCTCATATAAAAAATATTGAGATGTAATAATTAATTTTAATGGTGAAATTCAGGTGGTATTAGGAATATCTGCAAAAATCTCAAGTTTCCAAACCATACAGCAGTGATTGGACTTTCCCTGAAGAATCTTTTTACCCCTTCACAGAAAAGTTATCTTTTGGGGAAAGTAAACTGTCAAAATTTACCTTGAGTTCAGGGATATGAAATGTAAAATAAATTTGTCAATTTACAAATTATATTGCCTCCAGCAGAGAGGACAGAACTTCGTCACTTAGATTTTTATCATGCCTACTTGCAACAGTAAGTTCAGGTAGTCCTAGAACTTGGAAATACAAATTAAAAAATATAAATAAACAAAGATCTGACTGCAGTTAGAACAATAATACTGTAACAAGGAAAAGGCATTTGAGTTTAACGTTATTTAGCTGCTGAAACTGAATTTGAAAACCTTTAAAGCTTCCATGTAATACTGGGAAGTGGAAGCATTTTATTTTATTTAGTTTAAGTTTACAAGATCAAATATATTGTTCAGAGTGGGCAGAACCTTGATTGGGTTTAAGACAGTATTTTGATGCTATCTATTACATCACTGAAGTGTTACATTCTGTAGCAAGTCTGCTAGGTGGATCTTACAATAACAGTGAGGTACTAGTGAGGCACTGCTGGTACTGTATTTTCTAGTCTTTCTTTACAGGGAATTTATTCATGCTGATTAGCATTTTGTGTCTCTTGTTGACAACTCAGTCTCATATGCTGATGCCATGTACATGATGTGACACAGACCTTTAAGTTAAAACATAGCCATAGAATTTTCAGAAAGTCAAAAATGGAAGCTGTTAAAAAAAAAAAAAGTCATAATTGGTGGACTCTTAAAAAAAACCCCACACAAACAAAAAACCAAAACCAAACATATCCCCTTCTCTCAGCCATATAGGTTTTTTGCACTTAGGGTCTTTAGAAGGGATCTGAGTGTATTGATCACTGTAGAAACTCATTATTTCTCTTCCTGTTTTTCTAATTTTATTCTAATATTTGTATTTACTGTGAAAAACAATATATTAGAAATCAAATGCATATGAAGACTGGTATGCTGTGCAGCAATAGATGCAGAAGAAAGCCCACAGAGGAAGAGCAGAAGCACATAGATTTTATTGGTGTGCTTTCTTAGTGCTAAAAACATGCAGTTCCAGTACTTCCTGAGCCTGAGATAGTTTCTTGCATTTAAGATAGATTATTCTTCAATGCATTTATCAAATCTTCCACTAATTTATCTAAATGAATGCTTCATGAATGTTCATCCTATGGACAGGCAGGGATGTGATATTGACTTCTTTTTTTTTTTTTTTTTTTTTTTAAGCACTATTATTTGTACCCCAAGTTCTTGGAAATACTCATTTATTCTACACTCTATATATGCCAGACAAAATTCAGACTTTCCCCATCCATATATTTTTTATTCTGCTTTTAAGCCTTCTCCTGTCCTTCTGTTACTGAGGTCTAGACCTGGAGGCATTCTAGGCCCCGACTAACTAAACAGTGAAAATCAATTAAAAAATATTCATGAACTGAATTAACTGCTTCCTTTTTTTCCTATTGTGGCAGTCTTTGGATATAAACCTTGAATGTCTGATTGAGACACTTCATTCCTAAATTAATATTTGCAGTGGCAGATACTCAATGAGGTATCATAATTCATCAAGATGCTGAGGACCAGTTTTCAGCTTCTGCAAATGAAATGTGATGTTGCCCTTTATGGTTTCATGTCTTGTAAGCTTATAATTTAATGGAAATAAAATAATAAACTTGAATACTTAATTCTGGAGATAATTTTTTTTTCTTTTTACCTTTCCCTTAAATTCTCTAATGAAATGTTCCTATGTCTATTCCCCGAAATAGCACTTTTTGATATCATCAAAATCTTAAAGTGATTGGCAGGGTTTACCTGGAATTCATGAGACTGGTAAAATGCTGTATTGTGGCACTCACATCTTGGGGTAACTTTTTGTTTGAACAAACTACATAAACCTTCTGTTTCAGACCTGTTTAAATTAGAGATAATACTGTTTTACTGAGATACAAATCTGGTGAGTTTTAGTAATTTTATCACATAGATATGAAAAAGAAGATATTAGAAAAACAAACAAAGATATAAACCCTTTTTTTAACAGTGAAGAAAATATATGGAAAAAAGCATTTTACAAGTTGTGTCAAATTGCCTGTGGTGGGGAATCTTATTCTCCTGGAGCTACTGGAACTAATTCTTCCCTCATACCAATTCTACATTGTCCAGTGGTGTGACAGCCTGTGATAGGAGAGTATTCCACATGTAGAAAATAGGGATGGCAGCTGAGCTAAGGATGTTGCTGGAGACTTATCTTATATATTTTGACTTTTAAGGGCTTAAGTCAGACCCCGAACTTTATTTAAATGTATTTTATATTGAATTATAGTCATCATCCTAATTACCTCCTGTCTCCTAAGCTGCTTAGAAAATAAACAGTATGTACTGCCTAAGAATATGCACTGAAAATAAACTGTCAAAGAGCCATTACAGGATTATTCTTTTGTTGTAGCTGTGATTGGGTGAACTGTTCCTCATATGCTTGCTAAATTATATGACTTTTTTTTTTTTTAAATTCCTTGCTTTATATGCCACAGTGTCCCTGCTTACTTGTTTTATGTAACAAGTTGCTGAAATGAAATGGAGAAGCTTTATTCCTCAGAATTCATTCTTGCCTGCCAGATAGTTAAGTGACTTCTGCTTCAGAAGTTTCAAAATTTTCATGCCCCGATAAATGGATTTACAAAGTGTGTGATTTGGGTTTCTTGAAATGAGAGGCAAGAAGCTATTAAAAAAAGAATATGCTACCTGCCTATTCTTCTTTGGTTTTAAATCTCTGATGTGATCCTCCGATACTTCACTCAGTGTCAATCTGATCGAAACCTCCTATGTGTTATCTCAAACCTACAGAATCTTTCCTGGTTTTTCTTACTAAATGTGATCCCTGGGTAAGAGTAGATGTCTTGTCTTTTTTTATACCAGCTTATCCTTCACAGCTTCTTTTGCAAAAGTCAAATTTTATTTCCTTCACCATCCTTTTGAGGGTGCTACACAAGAAATAATCCACAAGAAATCCATAATTTGTATAAGTTATACAAGTTCTTTCACAAGAACAAATATGCATAAATAATTTATATTGGACAGTTTTCCTTAAAAAGAGGAATATTTTTGTAGTGAATAGATTAATACTGTATAATATTTCACAAGAGACATACATGAACTGTCTGAAAAGAAGGAGGAAACACTATAGAAAGAAATATTTAAGCCCATTAGCCAAAATATTCTGTTTGACCTTCATAAAGTCATTTGGGAGCATAAGAATCGCAAACAAATTAATGTCAAATGTGACACATAAAAAACATGAAACTTTGAGCAAAGAAAATGAAAAATGTTACAGGTGGTAACAATTATGAAATATGATGGGGTTTATTTGCCTTTTAAAAGAGCAAGTGGGGTTGCTTGTTTTTACAGTTTGAATAATATAAAATAAAGTGGCATTATTTTGTTTCAGGTTGAGCTCTGTGGCTTGAGTCTTGTGAAATACAGTATGGGTCTTGCTTTGTTTTCTTTTGTTGCTCTTTGTCTTGGATTGACCTAGAATGATGATGTATTATTTGGGTTCGAGCACTGTGCAGAAAAATACTTTCTCATCAAACTTGGTCATAGCAATGTCTTAGGACTTCCCATTTCTCATAATTACTATGTATTCTGTAGTAGACACTACTATGGAAACACTACAGTGTTGCTACGTCACTGTTTGGGAGAACCCTGAATCAGTCAATATTATTAAAACATAATGTTACTGTAAAGAAACAAATGAAAAAATCACTGTCATCAAACCAATAATACTGGAATATAATTTCAAGAATATTTTAATCCTTGTCATGTAATGACACTGTTACAGGCATGGATGTTTTCACATAATGTGAACTTCTACCAGACATAATAAATTTGCAGGGATTGATACCAGTGATATACTAGAAAATTGGAAAAAAACACTGCAATCTCTCTTGACAGTAGGCTTACATGATAACAGTCCTCAGAAGTTGCTCAGCTGGTACTTTCTGCTGTGTCAACATCTATTTTTCTACCTGCATACCTGGAACTGGAGAGATCTTTTCTAGTATCAGGTATCAGTGGCTGGACAGATTATCTTTAAATCTCCTAGCTCTTTAAGTGGGTGAAGAAAAGCATTTAGAATTAACCTGAAGTTTATTTTACTGGATTTGTTTTTCTGTTTATTTCAGGCTCAGCTATCACATGATTTATAATTCTATTACAGTGACATATTCCTTTATGTTAGCCTTCAGATTAGAAGTGAAGCAATGACATGGAAATAGGAGGCAGCCCCTTTCCACGTTTTCTAAGAAAGTTTCTCAGAGAACCCTTTAGGATATGCTGAAATATTCAGGTAAACATTTCAATCAGAATAGTGCAGCTCTTTCTAAAAATGTGAGTATTTGGATAATACATTATTTAGTCTTTTTCTAATTTAAATGTGGGTAAGTTTTTGTTGAAAATCTGTGTGTCTGGCTTTGAGGGAGCACCTGAAATCCTTAAAAGGAACAATATTCGTCATGGCTGTGTTTTTCCAGACCTTTCAGTTTACATATGTTGCATAGAGGGCTTATTTGACTGCAGAATTTGGACAGCATTGTACATTACCTACTGCAGGAATGAACCCTGGTGGCAAGGCAGGAGTGACTTTGCCCTGTGCCTCCACCACCTAAGAAACCTTGTGTCGTCTACACTCTCTTTGCTGGTATCTCTATGCTGTGATGGTTAGAAGGCTCTAGTTGAGATTTTAGAAGGAATAAGAACTGAAGGCTGGCTAAAGATGTAACTTGAGGAATGGTGTTTAAGGATAAAGACCAGAAGGTCAAGTATTTGAGACAGGGAAACTGGAAGTTGGCTGTGCAAGAGACAAAGACAAGGGAGGGGGACAGAAGACCACCACGGAGGTGGGGAAGAGAGAGAAAACCAATTAGAGATGTCAGGAAGGTTACATCAGGCAGGTAGTATGGACTAGGAGAGAGAATGAGAGAGATGGATAAGGTGAAAACGAGGTGAGAAATCACACAGGGAAAGGCAGGAACTGGAAGCAGATGGTAAGAATATTGGAATTACAAAGAAGGACCAGGAGGAGTGGAGAATAGAGCCAGAGTGGGAAGTCTGCCAAAATAAGTGGATTTGGGAAAAGAATATTGGGAATGAAAAGGTCTTTCTCACATCTGAAGAGAATAAGAGTATTTATTTAGTATCTATTTGAAATATATTATATTTGCACACTATGAAGAAATTGCTCTTACTGGTTTGTTGATGTGTCTTGTCTTGTTTTGTTTTTTTTTTTTTTTTTTGGGGGGGGGGGCCAGGGGGCTTTTTGTTTTGTTTTTAAAAAGGAATTACAAACTGAACTGTCCATAGAAGCACGGAAGATGTGATGCACATGGTTCATAGGGAAGCACATTTTGAGTTCACATAGAATCACATAACTTGAGGACTCAAATTTTCCATTTTGCTCTGTAACTCTGTTAATGGGGAATTTGTGTATATCATTTGTGCAAATTAAACCTTTCTATATACTAAACCTGCCTTTTTTTCCTTCTGACCCCAATCTTTTTTTTCCCTAATTTATTTTTCCAACACGAATTTTACTAGAGCATGCATTTATTTGTCTAATTCTGAGTTAATTTAGTAACAGTTTAGGAGATAATTACCTATGGATCACGTAGTCTGTAGAGTTATTAAGGCAACTTTAAAATAACAGAAATATATAATTACAAGTAATAGAACATTTTTTGTTAACATTTAAAAAGACCATTCATCACTGAAGCTAATTTCAGACTGGTTTTTTATAATTCAAAACTATGTAAAGATTTTTAAAATACCCTTTAAAAGTTATTAAACTATTAATACTAATTAATTACTAATTAAATACTAATTTAAAGTATATAAATAACTGTGTTCTATGGAGAGATTAACCATAACTTGATCAAGATTTTATTTATTTATTAATATGTATTTTTTAAGGTGACATCCTCTAAAACAGTTGCTACTGATCACTGTTAGTATCAATTGCTATGCATAAACTCATGATAATGTGTTTACAGTGGCTGACACAGATATTTTTAAAACAAACTTCAGCGTTTGTTGTTGCTGTTATTTAAGTTATATTTCTCTGTCTCAACAACGGATATTAAACTAGTACCTTGTTCATCCTCTAAGCATTAACTTGCTGGGTTAGGTTAAGGAGGTCTATATTATTAGTTTCTCTAAGCAGTTGGGACCAGCTTTTTTGGACATTGAAGAGTGGCTATAGACATGAGGTAAAGAAAAATAAGTTGTATAACTAATGGTAATATATTTTAAATTGTTAATACTACATTTGTTAGCAATTTTTTCTTAACACAAACATTTGACTGTGGTTTGTCTGTGACAACAGAGATTTATCCTACAGGCCTGCACTGAGTCATGCCACAACTGACTTGTATAATTTTAGCTTGTGATACTAACAGGAGGTTTTGGAAACCAAATGTGTGGTTTCTCATTCTGAATCTAATCCTTTTTTTTTCCCCTTCTTATCCCCTACTGATCTCATTCTCTTAAAATCATGTTCCCTCTCTGTCCTTCAGAGTATGCGTTCCTTATAATTGCTGTGTTATAGTTTGCCTAGAGGTATGTAACTGCTCTCATCCTCCTGTGACTGAAATTCTTGCTGTGAAGATGTTTTATTTTTTCCCTGAAAAGTGTCTATTTCATGAGTTTTGCAACGTTGCTTAGAAGTAAAATTGGACAGTAATCCTTCAGAGTGCTTAGATAAGCCCCTCAGGGAATGATAATGATATTGGCCGTTTTCTCAATAGCTGAAACAAGGCTTTTGTTTGAAGGAACCATTAAAGGGATGAGTAATCGCTGGTGACAGATCTTCACAATGGTATTTCAACAACTAATTAGGATTGTTGTCACTGTTAGTGGCATTTCTTCTTGGTAAAGCAGCATGCAAAGTAGCCCTTATATTACCAAGTACTGTGGCTGACAGCCCAAAAGCAGGTGATGGTTATGAGGTCACTGTGCAGCTGCTAAGAACCGTGAAGAAATGATTAAATGTCTGCAACCTTGGAGACAGAGATGTTCTCCAACTAATTCTTGTGAGACTCTAACCTGTCATCTGGTGCTGACATGAAGTACCTTTCTAGACGTGATTCCTTATCGAGGAAAAGAAAATGGTTCACTAACAAAAAAAAGTTGTTAAAGCAAAACCTTCACATTGTCCAGAATATACGCAGTAAATACGTAATCTTGGGTGGAAAAATGAATTATCATATTATCCAGACTGGCAGTCTGTTTGGAAATGACTGAATGAAAACAGTGCAGACACCAGGAACTGGAAAAATCCAGATTTCACCTGACCCCAAATATCTTCCCTTTTTTAGTGACAATCATAAGTTTTGCCACTGTGAATTTGGCAGTGAGTAAAGGGACCAGCCTTCTGATACTTATAACTTCTCTATTGACTATAATGTGTTATAGTTAGAAAAGACTAAGCCAGTAAAACAATAATAAGAAGTGAATTAGTTGTATTAATCATGGTATTTGGAGAGAACCTATTTGCTTATGAACACATATTCACTTTTTTTTTCAGGCATAAGAAAGAAGAAAATGTGTTAGTATAATTTCTTGAGATGGGAAAACAGGAAACTTCCACTATTAGCTACACAGAATCACAGAATCACAAAATATTCTGAATCAGTGCACGATTACCTTGAAAAAGTCAGGCCAAAGCCAGCTTTTTTACCTGTGGCAAAAGTTTTTCATTATCTTTTGCTTTACATCACTGTGGGGATGAAACAAAACATTTTACAAGTTTCGAAATGGGAAAAACTAGAGACAACTACATATATTCCACTAGTTTTGGATGATCAAGACCCTATGCATATCTGTATCACTCTGCAAATTTCTTAATATTAATTTAAAATAGTGAGATTCTTTGCTTACAAAGTTGTCTATAAGGTATCGTTTCTAAGATAGTGTTTTAATTTGTATTCTTAATAACTGATAGAAAGAAGAAAAAATACAGTGGTAAATACAGTGGCAAAATGAAGTATGAAACTATTTTATATTCTTCAAAATTAAATTTGGGCAAGGTAGAAATTTCTATCTCAAGAAAAATTGAGATATCATGATTATTTTTCAAACTCTAAAAGAGTCAAAAATCCAAAATTTTATGTTTTTGAAGAAAAATTAAAGAAAATTTTGAGCTTTTTCTTTTAGTTTCAATCTTTCTTGAGTTTAACTTCAAATACATTTCAAAATTGTTTCTTCTTTATTTTATTTTTTTTTATTCATTAGAGGAAATTAGTCACAGTTGGTGATTTCATAAAATCAAAGTACTTAAATTGGATAAAAATTTTTAATCAGCTAGTCTCCAAAGATTTATGAATTATGTACTTTAACATAACACAACACCTCTTTGGAGATGATTAAAATAAAACAAACAAATAATAAAAAAAACCCCACATGTATCTGTTATGGTAAAATTTCAAGAAAATTTCCTTGGAAGTTCTTGCCCTTCTCTCCTATAGTATTTGTTTTTGGTTTATACTGTATTTTGTGAAATCATAAATAAGCCTGAGGTAAGACTTTTCTTCTTATCGACATTGTCTTTTTATCTACAAAGTATTTTGACAGTCTCATTCCCTGTTCCTTTTCTATAATTACATAACAGTTTTCTTACCAGTCATCAAAGTATGTTGAAGCATAACTTTACAAGATAATTTCATTTTTTTTTGACAGAGACAGCTGAAAATATTTCAGACCCTGTTCTGCTTCTGAATTGCACTTTTTATATTCTCCTGTTGTACAACAAAAACTGTTTGTGAAACTGTGTATAATTTCAGTTATTGGAGAGACTGAAGAGTAGAAATTGAGCTAAGATAATTTGTCATTATTTTCTACATAAATCACTTTACTGACTTAGTTCACATAACTAACCATACACACAAAAGTGTTGACTCAATTAATAAACTGTGCATGAAACTAAAGCTTGCAGAAAGGTACAAACTTTTTCAGCCAGTTTTGCCACTTCAGAAAATGTATCCTGCAGATGCATACAAAATTGAATGCTCAAAGTTGATAACATGGGTACCAATCAGGTGCTTGCATTGCTTTGAAAGATTAGGTAATCTCAGTTTTATTAATGTTGAACTTCCAGATCTAACCCTGCCCTGCTCTGTTATGAATTTCCCAAGCAACAAGAAGGACATTAGAATGACTCCTTCATTCCCCTACAGCATCTAGAAGTGTAATAAATAAACAAATAATTAATATCTGTTTTAGAGCAAAGTTATAACTGAATCATAATGGAAAATAATGTTACAATAAAGCTTATTTTCTACCACTGTAAAGTTTCTGCAAATCATATGGGGAAATCAGTAGTTGATCATAAATGTGTAAGGCCAGGCATGTTTCACGTCCTTAGAATTTTCAGAAAAGAAATTGATAGAAAAACTTCATATTCTTATCTGTATTTACCAATTTGGTGAAACTCTATTAAGATAAATGAAATTAATACTTTTGTCCTTAATAATGTCGACTTTATTTTGAAGAAAACAGTAAAGCAAGAAATACTGTCATTAAAAACTGCTTGAGTTTTTGATAAAATAGTTTTTAATTGAAAACGCCAGGTATTCAAGTAAAAATGTTTTTCTGGAAAGGGATTGGTTGTTCAGATTTCTGAACTAAGAAACAGGCTGTTAGATTTCCAGAGTATCTCAGAGATTCCACATCTTTGAGGCTTTTTGGTAATTGATAATCTGGTCATTGTCTCTGAAATTAGAAGCCTGTGAAAACTGTTAACTCCAGCCTCATATTATACATGAAAAAATATTTAGAACCCACCTCACATGGGAGCTTTATACCTAGAAGACTGTGGTAGGTTGCAACCATATCGTTTTATCTATCATCTTAATATTAACTTCAGATAAAATGAAATTAACTTCTCACTCCTTTTATCTTCCTCTCACATATATTTTCTATCTACTTGCTAATTCTATCATTTCAGTTTAGCCATATAAATAATCCATTTTGTGTGATTGCAGGATGTCCACATTTTAGAAATATGGATGCTTCAAATAAAATTTCCATTTTTCAGTTCTCTTTATAACTACTGCACTGACAAAATTACATGCATCTCTCCTTTAGAAATTTTCTCACTATGTTCCTGGAACACATGATGTATGGAACACTGTTGACAGAGGGGCTCGGGTAACATTTGCACATGATCTATAAGATCTCCAATATGTCTGCTTTATTAAAAGAGCTCAGACTTTTTATAGTTTCTCTATTCAAGGTCTTGTGACCAGATGCACACAATTGGTTACAAGCTATTGTCCAAATGTAAACATGCATTACAAATACATTTATAATTGTTTTTTAACAGGTGTCTAGGCAGAATAAGATAATTATTTACTTTAACAAACTCCACCTTCTTCTTGGCACAAATTTCCTTTTGTTCAAGCTAGGAAACTTGCAGCCATCTTGGCACTTACAACTTATAATATCTATAAAGCTATATTAAAGCAAAGTTTATACAGAACACAATATAAATTGCTCATGTATCCATATATTCCTTCCACAGAACACAAGCCATACAGCTTTTCCTGGATGACATTGGATATGTTGAGATTAATGAAAGAATTCTACAGATGTGTTCTTACATTATTTGATAATTAATATTCCGTTCAAGATTTCAGTGGCAAGGTATAAGCTGTTGAAAAGCATTTTATAATCTAAGGAAAACCTTTCAGAAGGCAAGCTTGCTGCGTGCTCTGCAGTCATAATTTCATAGGACATAAGGATCTTAAGGATGTCCTGTTTCACCCACTGTGGAATTTTGATTCTGAAACATGATTGCCTCTAGTGACATACAGTTCAGTTTAAAGTGTTTAGAAATTTAAGGCTACATGTAATAAAAGTTGGGTACCTTCCTGAGAGTCAAAGTGGTTTTTACATATAGAAATAAATAAAACATTTATCTTAGTTCATTTGTCATCTTAGTCTTGGAAGTATCTGGGCTTCAGAATCTGGTGGGATAGCTGGGAAAAGGAGCTAGAGCTAAAAAACTGTCAGAAAGTGGGGAGAAGAAAAATTATTTTTCAGAAGGATAATTATTGTTTTGCATATGTGAACTGAAAGAAAATTGGCTTCTTGGAACACCTTGAGTGGAAGGGAATTCCCACAGTTAGCTCAACTGCTAGAAGGAGATGAAGAGTAGATTCTCCATAAATTGAGGTAAGAACAGGAGAATACAGTAAAACAGAAATATGCATTATGCAGTTGTACATTGAATTGTGAAGGCCATTCTGATAATAAAAACAAAAGCCTCTGCAAAATCTGCAGGTGTAAGCCTTTTTTTTCCAAGATGAATATGTGCTTTTCAATGTATTAACTGATGTTTTAAGAAGCCTGTATAAACCATTATGTGCAGAGAACCCTTTTTATTATTGTTTGGAGGTCTCTAATCTGATTTAATGAAATAACCTTAATTATGTATCCATATGCTCAATCTCATTTATAAACAGTGGAGAGAAAAAGGAAAGGATATTTAGCTGCTGATACTGCTATTGTTGTTACAGCCTGCTGCTGTGGGTATCACTGAAGCAGTTAGCTCCCTTCTTTCCTTCTGTACTACAGTCTGATAATTCCTGGAATGCACTCTGTTCTGATGTGTATTTGGTAAATCAAATAGCTTTCTTGCAACACTTGCTTATGAAAACATGTTTCTAAAGATGTATGACTACAGTAAAAGCACGTCTGGCTTCTAATACTTGCACACACTTGCTAACCCTTATTTTTGTAGAAAATAGTCCCTTAAAAAAAGGAAGCACACAACTAAACCCAAACCATAGATACCTATATAGAAATTGGGTTTGTCTTTGTGGAAGAATAGGTGGGTTACTTAGCAGCAACCCTCAAAAAAGAAAAAGAAACATAAGAAAACCCCACAAACTCCCTCAAAAAACAGAGCAATGAGGCTGATGAAGGGACTTGAGCACAAGTCCTTTGAGGGAAGGCTGAGGGAGCTGGAGTTGTTTAGCCTGAAGAGGAGGCTCAGGGTAGACCTCATCACTCTCTACAACTCCCTGAAAGGAGGCTGTAACCAGGTGGGCATTGGTCTCTTTTCCCAGGCAGCTATCAGTAAGACAAGAGAGCATAGTCTTAAGCTCTGCCAGGGAAGGTTTAGGTTAGATATTAGGAAGAAATTCTTTGCAGAGAGGGTAATCAGGCATTGGAATAGGCTGCCCAGGGAAGTGGTGGATTCTCCATCCCTGGAGGTTTTTAAGCTGAGACTGGATGTGGCACTTAGTGCCATGGTCTAGTAACTGTGGGGGTGTTGGGTCAAGGGTTGGACTTGATGATCTCAGAGCTCCTTTCCAAGCAGGCTGATTCTATGATTCTATGAAAGCAAAACAAAACCAAACAACAAAAAAACAGCCTCAAAAATCCCCAGACTTTATGTTTGCCTGATGAAATTGGAATTTGAAAGTTTAATAGGAATGCAGTTGTGTTGCTTTGATATGAAAACTCCTCACCCATTTTCAGACTTTGATCTGAAACCTAGACTTTCTTTGAACCAAAAGTACTGCTGGAACTTCCAGATAATGTTTGTATAAATAATGCTTCTACAGCTTTGGTGGCTTTTTGTTTGATTGGTTGGTTGGGTTGGGTATTTTTAGGTTTTTGTTGGTTTATTTTTGGTTATTGTGGTTTTGTTTTGTTTTGTGACGGTGGTGGTGGGTTTTTGTTTGTTTTGGGGTGTTTTTTGTTTTTGTTTTGGTTGTTTGGTTTTGGGGTTTGATTTTGGTTGCTGGGGTTTTTTCTATTCTGAAGATTGTCTTTACTGAATTGATTCCTGATACTCTATCATAGAATAGTTTTATTTGGAAGTGGTGTTTGGACATTATCTAGTTCAATCTCCTGCTTAGACAGGTTTAAGTAGATCAGGTTACGCAGTGTCATGATCAATCAACTGCAATACATCTCCAAAGATGAAGATTCCACAGCCTCTCTCGGTAACATTTTACAGTATTTGAACACTCTTATGCTAAAAGAAAAATCCTTTCCCTGCACCAAATTATGTTCCTTGATTCCTGGCCTGTTGCCGTGGAAGAGTCTGCCCTTCCAGGAAGGGTCTCACTCTGTCTTAACTGTGTTCTCTGGTCAGGTATTTGTAGGCCAACAGTAGAATCACAGAATCATTGAATCAACCAGGTTGGGAAAGACCTCCAAGATCATCAAGTCCAACTCTTGATCCAACACAGCCATGGTTACTAGATCATGGCACTAAGTACCACATCCAGTCTCATCTTAAAAACCTCCAAGGACAGAGAATCCACCCTGGGCAGGCCATTCCTATGCCTCATTACTCTCTTTGTAAAAAATTTTTTCCTAATATCAACCTAAACCTCCCCTTGCACAGCTTAAGACCGTGCCCTCTTGTCCTACTGCTGGTTTCCTGGGAGAAGAGACCACCCCCACCTGACTATAACCTCCTCTCAGGTAGTTGTAGAGAGTGATGAGGTCTCCCCTGAACCTCCTCTTCTCCAGGCTAAACAACTCCAGCTGGGAAGTAAAGTCTACCCTGAACCTTTTATTCTCCAGGCTGAACTGATCAGTTCTGTCTCATTGTCTTCCCATGCACATAGTGCTGTAGTCCTTGACTATCTTGGTTTCAATCCTTTTGACTCTTTCCTGCATATTAGTATCCTGCTTTTAGTGGAGAGCCCACAATTGGGCACAACACTACAAATGCACAGTAGTAAGTGTGGGATAGAGGGAAAAGATCACTTTCCTGGACTGGTTGGATACGCTCTTGCTAATACAGTTCAGCATGTGGTTGTGTTTCTCTGCTGTAATGACTCACTACTGACTCATGTTCAACTTGTTGCCACGCCAGATTCCCAGGTGCTTGTCTGTAGAACTACTTCCTGTACAGTCAGTACAGTCACAGGCTGTACTTTCAAAAGGGGCTATTTCGTCCTGGATGCAGGATTCTGCATTTCACTGAACTTCATGAGGTGTCTGTCTATTTCTCCACTGTATCCAAGTTCCTCCGAAGAGCAGCCCCAAGGTACAGCGTATTGACTGCCCTGCTCAATTTGGTGTTGTCCTCAAATTTCCACCAATTTCATGCTAAACTGTGAGAGAGTGTACAGTACCAATCACTCAGAATAGATAGAAATAGAAATAGCGCTGCTTAGAATAAACTCTCTGCTTCAGAGGGGAAGAATGGGAGAAGAAGCAAAGAGGGACTTTGTTTGCAAAATGTCTGTCTCTCTGTTTTCTCAGGCATTAGTGGGTATCAAACTCCTCCTTTACTCTTAACTGTTAAAGGAGAGTTTGGTACTCCATCCTGATGAAAAGCATGGAAGTTACCTGTTAGGATAGGGTGAAGAGAAACAGTTTGAGTCCCTTTTCTTTTCTTAACTTGGATTTCTAAACAATAAGCTTGTTGGATTTTAATTAGTATTTCACATTTATATAATGACTTTACAATCATATGAATGAGCATTTTGTTTCAAACTGAGGAAAGCACACAATACATACTCTTGTCACTGAATTACATAAAGCAGTGCATAGATGTCACAGTCAGCGAATATAATTATTTTTAAGAGGAGGAAAGCAGTGTTCTTTTCCTCCAGCTTTGTAGGCTTAACCGTATGAGCACTATAAAAACAGGGATTGTCCATTAAAAAGTGGTCTAAAAACATTTTAAAATGTTTAGTTAATTTAAAAAATAATAAAGCAGAGAGAGTGTAACAAATACAATTTACATTAATTGCTCTCTTGCTTATACCCACAGAGGAAATAGCACCACATCCTAAAGAAATTATACAAGCAAAGAGGGTAATGTTAGGAATGCTGATTTTCATAAGGAAAGTTTTCTTTTGTTAAATCCTTCAGTTCCAAAGAACTAAAGAGAACCTTTCTTTATATGCAGTAAGAATGAAATGTATCTCATGGAACAGGGACAGAACTCTGGTCGAAAACTTAAAAATAACTTAGGCAGTACACATGGCTTGTGTGAAGCCCTCCCGCAGGTCGATATCTTTCCTATTGAAAGGTCAAGCCATTCTGTTGCTTCAATACAAAGTACTAAATAGGACTGTGTCATTCAGTGGTGTGGCATAAGTGCAACAGGCTTAATCTAATAACGATTTGAAATTCCTGGTTAAACCATGGTTAACCTTTAAATATTTCTCAGAGCGAGTAATGGATTTCAGTTTCTAATGTCAAAATATTATACCTGCAACAAAGTTTTAGCCTTGGAAAAGTAATTTCAACTTATTTTAATTATGAGTTTTCAAGAGTGAAAAAATAAGACAGAAGTGTCCAAAATATCTGAGGACATTAACACATTAAGTACTCACTTCTCACTAGGTCTTTGCAAAATTCTGCGTTGAAAGTGTGTTATACATCGGAGAGGTCTAAAATCCTTAATACACAGAATCAATCTTGTTCAAAATTAAGTGCTTGGATTCCCTTGAAAAAGTATGAAAAGGAAAAAGGAAATGTGAATTGAAGTGAAATGAAATAAAGTCTGTCCCTTTTTCACTCTCAAACAACACTCAATACCTCTTTATATAAATTTCTAAAAAAAAAATCCTACTTTCACAGAGTCACAGACTATCCAAATCAACCAAAAAAACCAAAATAAGAAATATTGCCTCTGAATTTGTAGTTAACTTTGATCAAAGGGCTAAGCAGCAAGCTAGGGCTCCTTTGGGTCAACAAGCTTCAAATGAAGTCTGTGTATTGAAAAAGTAGGAAGATCTGTAAACAAGAACAAGTTATTCCAGTTCCCTTTTATCCTCAATGAAAATAATAAATTTAAAGATAAATTATTCTATGTAAGATAAAACAGATTCATGTATTCTTCCCAAGAATGCCAAGGAAGTGGAAGGATTAAAAAAAAAGGTTTATTTCAGACCTGAGGACCACTTTTTAATGATGCTGTTCACATTGGGCCCCCAGGGGGAAAAGGCAATACCCCACCTTCTCCAAGGCTTTTTATATCTTCTCTCTCTCCCCCCTCACTGTCTTTGGCCCAAGGAGGCCTTGTACATGTCTGCAAACATGTTACCTCTCTGCATACCAGGGAGATAGCTTGCTCACAGCTTCTCCCTGAAACTTTCTCAGAAATGCAGTAGGAAGGAAAAAATAAATCTAACCCATCTGAGAAGGCATTTTACAGTCTTCCTAAACGAAATCAAGTTCTAGCTTTCCATCACAAATTCTTCTGAAACTGTACATATCCCTACATTCTGAAACACACAAAATATCTGTACTGGGTCTTGCTGAGATGGTGTTCATTTCCCCAGAGCAGCCTTCACAATGCTGTGCTTTGCATTGGTAGCTAGAAAGGTGTTGATAACACACCAGTGTTTTGGCTACAGCTGAGCAGAGCTGGTACAACATCAGCACTGTCGCTCAACATTCCTCCCTGCCCCCAGTCAAGGGCGAAATCCTGGGAGTGGGCATAACCAGGGCAGCTGACTCAAACTAACCCAAGGGATGTTCCATACCGTATGATGTCAGCTCAGACACCAAAGCTAAGGAAAGGAGAACAGAGGGAGGGCATTCATTGATTACAATTTTTGCAAGCTCAGCAACCCCCTCCTGCTTAAGCCCTGCCTTCTGGGAAGTGGCTGGACGTGGCTCACTGATGGGAAGTAGATAATAAACCTTGCTATTTTCCTCTTCACTTGTGTGCACCTAAATTTTCACTTTTGCTTGTCTCAACCTATGAGTTCTTTCCATCTTATTCTCTCTCCCCATCTAGCTGGGAGTGATAGATGGGTTTGGTGGGCATCTGGGGTCTTGCAAAGGTCAACTCTTTGCAATACCTTATTCCCAATCTTTTGTGAGTGATTATTTATCATCATTTACCTTAACTTTAGGCAAAAATGTCTTCCTATTAACATTCCTATTTCATTGGTATTCTTTGAACTAATCTGGTAAAAATATAGATTAGGGAAAATTTTGTCTTCATAATTTAATACTAGTCTTTAACTTTTTTCCCCCACCTAACAATCATCAGATTTCCTTACTAATTAATCTTATACAAAAGACTACTGAAACTGGCATATGTGCTCCTAAATTAAGTGAACTCAGAGTTAAGCTTTGTGTGTGTGAGTAATTATAACTTTTCTGAGCTATTTCTACACACCTTTAAATCAGGTGACCACTGAAGAGATACCTAACATGGGTATTCAACTATAACGTGTAGGTAGCACTGTGCTGTAAGGAAATATACTTTTTTATGGTCAGGTTTTTAACATGTTAGTAAGAATTTGCAACTTTTGAGGAATTCAAACCCTACACTAACAGTGTCAGCTTTTTAAAGGCCAGTCATGACAGTCATTTAAAACAAACTACTAAATTAAACAGTTTTATATACATTTTTATATACATTTAAGAAAATGTATCAATTTGATGATTTAATAGTTGCACATTAACTGCCCTCTTTTAAAAATAGGGAAATTGCACATGCCAAATCATGTGGAGATCCAGGAAAATAAAACACTCAGCCATAAGTTTTACTACAGAACAGAGAGGAAAGGCTGTGTTGTAGGAATATCATGAAAATAGCACAATTTGGATGTTAGACGTCAATTAAAAGTCTGAGTAGAAGATGATGGCCTCATTACAAGCCTGAGACACTACTTCTTTACACAGTAATCAGAGCATGAGGGAGAAGAGAGGGGTTTGGAGGTGAAAACATTGAGATTCATTTTTTTTTTTTAACATGTTAAACTTAAATTCATAACTAGTCAGCCAGGAAATCAAAAACTCAGAAAGATAAGCCAACATCTTCCTAAAGGCCTTGAAAAGCAACGATAATTTACTACGACTGTAAAAAATATTCATTTCTTGAGGGAGAGCCAGGAATAACTTAGAACTCTTCCATATAAATATTTTTACATAACTGTATCCTGCTAAAAGTATTCAGTTACTATGTGAATACAAGTTGCATACTGCAAATTTGTCCCCCACACAGTGATTATGTAGTAGCAAAAGGGGATAAAAAGGAGAAATGTTTTAACAGTGTGGAGATTCTTTCATTCCTTCTTTCAGTGTTTTTCCCTTATAGAGAACATTATTATAGTTATTATAGCAACTAATGAATCTTTTTTGTTGTGTAATGGGGGTGTCACAAGGAAAATACTTATTTTTATTCCTTCATATTAATATTTATATATATATATCAGTCAATAATCAAAAGCTGTGGTGCTAAGTACAGTGCTGACAAATAGTGCTTTCCTGCTGAAAACTGAAGTCAGCAGCATGCCATATATTTCATTCAAATAACGAATGAATGTGAAAGAAATCTTGTAACTGTCCCCCACTGTGACCAAAACTTTGTCCTTTCCATTACTACCTAGTTAATTCTAACTTACAAGTCCATAAGACATATCATGAGAAAGACAGAAACCTCCATAGCAACTTGTAAGAACAGTAATGCAACTAAGAGCACTAACTAGAAACTAATGCAATTTCCATATCTCTTCTTCATTTCCAGACCCATATAACATGCCAGAAAACTTCTATAAAGTGAATAAAACAAACAA
>NW_020955995.1:85891-157022 GCF_003031625.1 Empidonax traillii | reverse complement strand
ATTATTAGTTAATTCTAACTTACAAGTCCATAAGACATATCATGAGAAAGACAGAAACCTCCATAGCAACTTGTAAGAACAGTAATGCAACTAAGAGCACTAACTAGAAACTAATGCAATTTCCATATCTCTTCTTCATTTCCAGACCCATATAACATGCCAGAAAACTTCTATAAAGTGAATAAAACAAACAAATTTTGAAAAAATAAACAAAAATCCCAAATAAAACAACAACAAAGAAAACCCAAATAACCTCAGAATGAAACATGAAAACTTTGTTTACAGTATATTTTTATCTTGGAAAATGAAACTAACAGCAAATGCTGTCGGGTACTTCTGGAAGATGAAAAACATGTTACAAGCTTGATTTTGATCGTGTACAAGGCCACCTAAGAATGTCTTAAACTGACATAAAAAGAAATGCTTCTGTTTTCTTCCTTGTTTTTCTACCAGATGAAAAGAATGCTTTATTACATTGGATGTTAGTCTTGGAGAGGAGCAGAGGTCTGGTTATAACAGATGAACAAACAACACCTGGTGTACTGATTCAATCCTGCATTTTAATTCTATTTTATCATTTTATTTGAAAATTTAGATAATATTTTAGTGTCCGTAATTTTAAAAATACCAAAACATTTTAGGATTAACCAATTTTTAGATATCCAACATGGATAAGTAAATGTAGGGTAAGCATGTTCCCAAAAGGCTGTGATGAAATTTCACACTGAGTAGGTGATCTGAATGCATATCTTGGTATACATAACAGACATGAACAAGGAGAAGACGTTTGGAAGGAAAATAAGAGCCTCATTTCTACAGCAAATAAAATCCCTCATACATTTTTATCTCTACAGCAAAGGAATGGTATCTGCCTGAACACTTCTCATTTCCTATTATGACTTTAAATGAAAGCAGCAGCCTTTGTAGTTTCTTATTTGAGAGTCAGTCAGTATTGTTTGCAGCTGGGGAATATCTATGACAAGACACAGAGGAGACTTCTAGAAAAATACTTATATTTTCATTCTCCAGATGTTACTGTCTTGGTTTTCATGTACTTAGGAGAAAATTAAATACTTTGCAAATGACTGAGTGCTGTATGAGATATTTTTCGGGTTAGAAACATTTCAGATCCAGGTATTTATTGTTTCATGCACATTTTTAGATGTTTTCTTGCAGTTAAGGGACATAATATTACAGAAATAAAGTAAATTAATTTTCAGGAGATTAAACAGAAGAATTGAAAATTTTTTTGAAGTATGTGTTCATTCTCTGTAAAAGTAACAAAACCATAAAGTAGATACAGAGAAAAATATTCAGTTGCCAAATTAAAAAAAAAAAAAAAAAAAAAAAAAAAAAAAAAAAAAAAAAAAAAAAAAAAAAAAAAAAAAAAAAAAAAAAAAAAAAAAAAAAAAAAAAAAAAAAAAAAAAAAAAAAAAAAAAAAAAAAAAAAAAAAAAAAAAAAAAAAAAAAAAAAAAAAAAAAAAAAAAAAAAAAAGAGAGAAAATGGGAGATCTCTTGGCATCTTGCACCTCATAAGTGGCTGCATTTCAGAAATTGCTTTGAGAAAAAGAAAATACTTTGAGTCTGAAGAGGTAGAGGACTGCAATAACAAAGTATAACCTCTGGGCAAATTTAATTGAATCAGACTAGATGAGGCACTATTGCATGTCCCGGTTCAGCAAATCCTTTAAACGTTGTTGGGAATTTTTGTTTATTTTTCCTGTTTGATGCAATAAACATTCATTACACATTAAAAGAGTACACCAATATGCCACTGATCCTCTGGTCCTTGATAAGATGCCAGCCACTCAGTATCAGCATTTGCATAAACAGCTGGAGTTTTTCTGGACCTATTCCTATCATGTAGCTGGATGCCTTCCTGATGGCTTGCACTTCATCATATCTCCAGTGAGCTAGCTTGTTTATGATAGATCTGAAAACTTCACAGTGAGAAAAGGGTACATTCTTTAGTCACATTTAATTTAAACAGACTTCAAGGTAAATTTAATAAGGAGAATATGCAGAATAAGCTGTTCTCAGCATTTTCATCAGTTTACTAGCAGACTTGGGGAAATTACTATGTATTTTTTGATAGGGAAATGTTCTTTTCCTTATCAAATTGATGGTGTGCATGAGTGGCTTAAATTGATCTTCCTGGTGAAAAAAAAAGTTATATTTCCTAATACAGTAAGTTTCATGGTGCTAAAATCACAAAGTTAGCAAGATGAATGGTACTCCATGTGAAAAGGGTTTTCATACTACGAGACATTGCTTCCTTAAGAAAAATTGCATCGATTTAGAAGCAATTCCTATTAATTTTATATTTCACTATCTGTTCAACAGGTAGTGGTTTTGTTTTCATTCCGTTATATCTATTACGAATCTGTGTAACAGATTTATACTTTGGGATATGAATCTACAGTGGATCAAACTATACACAGAGTGTTTTTTGATAGTCTGTGATGATCCAAAAAAGACAATTGTCACACAATTTTAAACAGAAAAAAACATAACGATATTTTTAAATTAATTTCTCCAACTTTATTAGGATTGTAATGTTACACAAGGATAGCAAGTGAATAGCCTCTATCCTTTATTCAGATTACAATAAAAATGTATGAAATTACAAGAAATATAAGTAAACCATTTTGTAATCATAACCTTAATTTCTGAAAAATGCAAGAAGGACTTGCAGGTGTCAGTAGATGAGAGGCTGAACATGAGCTGGCAATGTCTGCCTGCAGCCCAGAAAGCCAACTGTGTTTTGGGCTGTATCCAGAGCAGTGTGGCCAGCAGGTCTAGGGAGGTGATTCTGCCCTTCTACTCTGCTCTGATGAGATCCCACCTGGAGTGCTGCATCCAGCTCTGGGGCCTCTAGCACAAGAGGAGTACTGATGTGTTGGAGTGAGTTCAGAGGAGGGCCACAAGTTGATGAGACGGATGGAGAACATCTCCTGTTAAGGACAGGCTGAGAGAATTGGGTTTGTTCAGCCTGGAAAAGAGAAGGCTTTGGGGTGACCTAATTACAGCTTTCCAGTACCTGAAGAGAACCCACAAGAAAGACACAGAGCAACTTTTTACATATGCATGGAGAAAGATTTCAGTCTGAAAGAGAGTGGGGTTAGCTTAGATATTAGGAAGAAGCTCTTCCCTATGAAGGTGCTGAGGCATTCAAGCAGCTTGCCCAGAAAAGTTGTGGATGCCCCATCCCTGTAAGTTTTTGTAAGTATTTCGGGGAATATTTAAGAAGCTAGAAAACTATATTTTAAATAATAACTACTTGGAGCAAGAAACAACTTTCAGAAGGTGAGAACAAACACAGAACACTTAGTAGATCTATAATAGATGATATTTAAAGACATTGAGAGCTGAGATAATATAAATCAAAGAATACGATTATAAAATGTTTAAAACAAGCTAGAAAAAAAATTATAAATTATTTTACCAGAAAATAAAAGGTTGATTATGGGTAAGGGTAGTATCAGTTTATCATAGTTAATTTGTTTTGGTCATATAATTTAATGGGGAGGTCAAATGACCAGGAAGGACTAGAAAAAATATAGAATTTTTAATAGAAAAAGTCATTCTCTCAGCCCAACTTCCCTGATTGGAGACCAGCATATATTGAGAGGTATGCATGATCCTGGAAGAAATGAAAGATTAAGTTGCTAGCTTTGGAGTTTTGTCATACAGTTCTATTGTCTTACAGACAGTAGAAGTCCAACAGACAGTCCAATTTTTAAAATGCTGAGATAGAAAACTGGTTTCTGTATTTCAGCAAAAAGTTCCTATCTCATTCTCAGCTATAGAATGAATTAATTAGCTGTTCTCTATTCAATTACACATTAAGGAAGAAAAAAAGAAGTAGAAACACAGACTGAAAGAACTAAATCCTTTGAAGATTATTTTCACTGTTAACTAGTTTTCTTTTGTAGTGTAAAACTCAAACATCTGAGAAGTGAAATTTAAAGACCCAGTTCCAAAATCCATTGGCATATATCTAATTAAAATCACATAAAATCACCAAAGTTTGTCCTCAGTGAAATGAAATGTAAGCTGTGAAAAACAAATCCATTAAAAAAATGTGTGCTGATATTGCACAAATGGTTCTTAAGTTTTATAAGGTGGTTAGTTCTTTTAACAAGCAATTTCTTCTGGAGGACTGTTAAGAGTTTAAGAATAGAGCTGCTCTTTTTAATTTGGTTTCTCATAACTGCAGTTTTAGTTAACTATCTTAGATATCTATAAGAAAAAGAAGCATATTGACAAAAATATTGACTTGACTACAAGATCAAAGAATGAAGATTAAAGCAGGATATGGCAGAATGTGGCAGGGAAAAAAATAATTAGATTCTTATTTTGAAAATATTAATTTAAAATACTTCAAAAATAGTCCATCCTGAAGTTTAGTCCAAATTTTCCCCGATTTAATTTCTGCTCATCAGCTAGTTACATATTTCATATGATATTGATGAATGCCTTTTATCAAACTGTCTCTCCTGACACTTCTTTCTTATCTTCTTCCCTTCTCCTTCAAGCAACACAAATGTCATGGTCACAATGATCAATAAGAAGCTTCACATTTCTGCGTTCCTCTTTCTTTTTTCTTTGAATATTTAGAAGGTCCCTGAAAGGAATGTTTGTTTCTGCTTACTATTCCCTACAACATAATAACCTCTGTCTCTTCTGGTAGCACCTTACAGTTGTGAAATTCTTCCTAGTCCCGAGGCACCACCAGCCAGTCTAATCCATGTTAACACTAGACATGTTTGTGCTGCTCATACCGCTCCATGACATCTGTCTGTCAAACTTTCTAGAGCTTACAGACATTGGAGAAAAACATTACAGTTAAAATATTGTTACAGGCAAAAGAACACACTATATATGTTAAGCTAAGACTTGATATCAATCCAGTGGAGCAGTCTGATAGTCGAGTTTGTTTAACTAATACAGAAAAGACCCATTAATAACACAGTTATTAATAATAAAATGAAAGGGATCAAGGGTTGGACTTGATGATCTTGGAGGTCTCTTCCAACCCAGTTAATTCTATGATCCTAAGATTCTACGATTCAATGAAAATCCAACGACTTTTCCCTCTTTATTTTTTAGCATCTATGCCTTTTCCCTGGTTTTATGCTCCATTTTTCAATGCACTTTTGCATCCCATGGTTGACAGACTCAGTATTCCTCAAGAAGAAAGGATGGTGGTGCAGGAGTGTGTGTGTGTTTGCAGCAAGCTGTGACAATCACTCAATATGTCCTCACTGGGATGCTCAGGTTCACCACAGTACAGGTTTTTCTCTCTCTGCGGAAAAATGTTCTGGGTCTTCTTGAGATTGTTTATGATTTTCGGTCATAACTTACTTTCTTTTCTTTGGTGTCCATCTCATGTCTGAAAGTTGCACAGGAGCCTCCCCAGCTGCTGCTGACAGCAAAGGCACTTGTTGTGCCAGTATTCCTCTCGCTGGTCAGACTTGGCCACACTTGCCATTCACAGAGCTTCAGCATAAGATTTAGTGATTATTAATAATAATTATTATTATTATTTAGTCATTATTATTAATAGTCATTATTATAGGTGTCCTGGTAGCCAAATGGTCAGCCAGGTCCTGGGGTGCATCAAGCATGACATTGTCAGTTTTGATCTTCCAACTGTGCTTGCCTTTGCCTACAAAAAATTCTGAAACCAGTAGCCTCATTCATAGCTATAATAACAATTAAGAAGAGGCCATAAGATGGATACTTTTTACACTTTTGTTTCTTTAATAAACAACCTACTTTCATTTGGATTCTTAACAAAGAAAATTTTTTTCCCTATTTTACTGTATGTGTGAGAGGTATATAAAGAGTATTTCATATGCATTTGACTGCCTATAGATTTTATGGAATTTTCCTTCAGTTCTTGAGTGTACGTGTCTGCATGTTCATGTGTATAAACATCCTTAAACATTGCAAAGAATACATGTTTTTTTCTGTTCCTGTTCAGTTTATGAAGTCTACCTGAAAACAGTTACTAGTGATAACAATTTTTTTACAAGATTGCAAACGATGATCAGGTTTTGCATATGGAGATTAGCTACCCTTCAAATTATAACCCAAGCTTTTTTATTTTATTTCCTCTTCCTCATCTCTTAAAATTTTCTGTAATTTTTTGGGGTAGACAAAATATCTTTTCTTTCTTCTAACAATTTCCATGAAGATTAGACTGGTCGTATATGTAACAGTTGCTATGATCTGGTTATGAAAATTATTAGAGATGCCTCTTCCTGAATTAAGGTACAAATGAGATCACATGATGAAGTGAATACTATGGATTTTATTTAACAGTAAATGTGAGGCAGAGAGAGGGAGATAGAAAGAAATAGGAAAAGGAAGAGAGAGATTAAATAGAAACCATAGCACCACTCTGTGTAACCTAATGATGTCCCATGAGTCCTCTTCTTCTGCTCTTGGTGGTGAGATGCCCAGGCACCTCTCCTGGGGAAGTTTCACAGTCTCTTGTGACAGACTCTGGATTTGTTGCATCATTTGGATCACACGCAGTCATCTAGTGGCGGAAGACCTCAGGAACGAGAATGATGGTGGGGGAGTGTTGAAGGGGGTGTGCTTTGGTGGTTGCAGATGATCTGTTGCTTCTTTACAGTTTGACAAAAAGTTTTTCTATCATTTTGACAATGTTTAAGACATTAACAACATTCCAATCTATCACAACAGTACAGTTATAACTGCTAACAGTTGGAGATGGAAGTTATACATGAATTTTCCCTATGTTCAACTCATTTAATTTGGGGATTTTTTTTTGCTCTTTTTTTTTTCTAAAAAAATCCCTAGCAGCCAAGAAAAACGACTGTCTACTCTGTTTTTAAGGAATACTGCAAAAGAGTGAAAATGAGGGGGTAAAATATTGTTACTTTGAGCATAGGTCAGGTTACTCCTATTCACCTAATTCTCTACCCATGAAAACCCAGTCTCATATATGCATTAAGTCTCTTGATGGTAGCAGAGAAACAGGCCATTTGTTGTCACATTTCAGAGTAGTATCTTTGGAAAACAAAGCTATGGTTTTAAAGTGAAGCTTCAGGAACAGTCATGAGAGTAGAGAAGTACTTACACAAATTCGGCAGCTGAACAACTGAGTTTTTGTAAATAAGAGTAATGAATTTAGAAGAATAAAAAATTTGTTTATTTAGAAGGTGACCACAAGATTTCATAGGTTAAAGGCTATTGTTTTCCCCAGAAAAATATGACACATGTCACAAGATGGGAAGTCTTTTGTGTAACTGCTGAGAGAAAAGCAGCAACATGCGTTAATAATTTAGCAAAGGTTCCACATTTTTCCAAGGTTATTTTGCTTCTCTGCAGACAATGCAATTGCCTAACACTCCATGCTCTACAGAAAAACTGGCATCTCTACCTATCAATTTTAGCCAATTTCTTTTGGCATAGTCTTATTAAACCTTGTCATTTACAACTCCAGGTTGGAATTGTCCAAGTATTTCAGAACAGCAGACAGTAGCTCATTCTGTATATCTATTAATTTATTGGGCAAATAAGAACAATTTAGAGCCATTAGGACTTGTTTGTTAAATGCATCTTTCAGACCCCACATGTTCCTACAAGTCTGGCTGTTTGTGTCCCCTGAGACTGTTCCCCAGGCCATGGGCTGAAAGATGCAGAGGAAGATGCAAAGAAAAGCCCCAATATTATCAATGCTGATAGGATTTCCTAAGAACCCTCTCCTTCTAACTCTTTAGGTTATGACATATAATGGCCTTTAAGAAATGGCTGCTACATATAATTTTAGTGAATCTTGTCCGTTCCTTGTGTGTACCCAGGTAATACACTCGGTGACTTTGCTTTTTTAACTTAATGAGGATAGTGAACCCCAATGTGCATTACCATGAAGGAGGTCCTGAAGTGTTGGAGTTCTCTAATCTCTATAGGTATCTGTCATTTAATTTTATACTCTCTGGATGATGGACATTTGCAGAAGAGGGAATTCTCTTTAAAGTTTCAGGTTGAATCAGGACATTTGTTCAGCCTCAACTCTGTCCCTCTTGTACCCAACATAGTCTCTGAGAATTAAAGAACTGTTACCTGTCACCTTTATCAATCAAATGAAGAAGTGAGTACATATACTGTTCCACTTGATCATTAAAAGATTTGAATCTCAATTGCCTTTGGAAGATTCTCTGCGTTTATAAAGAATGAATCCTTTCCTGATGGAATCAGCAAAGGCATCAGAATATATCTTTTTATACTTTATGTATTCTTCCCCTTGAAACTTCTTGCTGTGTTTTAGAAATATCTTAAGGTACAAATTTTTTTTCCTGATGATAACACTATTTAACATGTATGTTTCCTCTCTGAATGAATAGAAAGTAGACTAAAACAACAAATATATTTTTTACTTCCTAAGTCAGCTCTATTAGTCAGTCATTTTTTAAAAAAATTTGTTAAAATTTTATTCTCTCTAATAATCATTAATTCATTCACATTCATTTTCCAGAATTCAAAAGCTAATTAGCCAGAAAATTGTCTGTCTCCTCAGCAGCATGTCTATAGTGATTCTTTTAAAAATTGTAAAAAAAATTTTTTGTATTTGATCAAGATTGAAGAGTCTTCAGTAAATCCTATAAAATTTCACCTTTGATTTAAAACGTTAAGAACAAAGTAAGACCAAAGAAAACAAACCCACTGCCTTCATATTATCAATAAGAAACTAATTCTGAATGAATTGATAGCAAAGCAAGTAAAAGAGAGAAACCGATAGCAAAACCAGGATCTGAATCTTGCCCTGCTGCATCTCTTTGTTGAGCTAACTGCCTGCAGAATCAGCACTGAATAGAGCTTTTCTTTTTCAGAAAATCATGTTGCAGAGTGGATAGAATATAGAAATTATTTATGAGTGATTTGTGATCTAGTAATGCCAGTAATAGTTTTCTGTCATGTTTAAAACTCTACCTGATTAGCTTAGAGTAATTAGAAAGAGTAGATTAGTTCTGTTTTAAAACTATTTTTAGAGTAGAAGACTTATTTTCATGCTTGACTGAGGAGACTGAGCTGATGACTATGAAGGTTAGATATTGACACTAACTACGATTTACATTTTGTCTTGGGAAACAGAGCATTCTTGGTATCTTGGTGTCTTTGTAATTGAAATGGATTTTCTATTTAAAAGAAATTCCAACCTCAGTTTTAACTGGTAATTGTGACCATCCCAAGTTATTTGGTATATATACTTGGTTTGCTATGCAGAAGTAAGTCAAAATTATTTTTGTGATCTAACTTATCCTTATTAGATATGAAATTACCATTTCTAGGGAAAAAAATTGGGAAAAGAAAAACAAAAGGAAAGAAAAATTTTACCTACTGAAGTCTATTAGGATTTTTTAAAAATAATTTTATTTTGGAGTTGTAAAATACTAAGAAAGCTTCCATGTTCTGAAAGAAACACTTTTGTGAGAGCTTCCATCCCCAAATTTTTAAGTATGTTGCAAGGACACTTCATGTAAACAGGAGAAATGTAAACAATGTTTTGTCATTCAGAAGATATCATCGTGTATCAGAGATAACTTATCTACAGCAATGCTTTGCTGGCAGGCATCCATGTTCTGGAGATGATGTCAGAAAATTATGCAGAAAGTCTTAGCGAATACAGACTGAGCACACTGAAATTTCCATGCTGCCCTTCCTGTCTACATGTTGTGTATACCTGTGTTTACATAATAATAATAATATTAACGTGCAAAAACATATATTTTTTTATTAAGTGTGTGTCATGGTTTTGCCCATCAGCCCATCCTTGGGGCTGAGGATGGTTTTGTCCAGGTAATTTCCGGACAAAAAGGCCAATCAAAAGTCCAGTAACGCCTTTGCCAATTACATCTTCAAGAAAACGGAAGAAAAGGTTGTTGGCACAGTTAAAATTAGTAGCAGCAGCCATGTAGGGGAGAGAAGTAGTGGGCCCGAACAGGGCCAGACTCCCTCCTCCCCCGGCTTGGGCCGGGGTGGGGGGAGCAGGTGCAGCACTGAAGTCCTCCCTTCTCTCTTGTAAGGGAGTAAAGAAAAAAAAGTTTAAAAGACGAACTGCTTGAACAGAAACTGCTGTGGAAGAATTCCAGCCGAAAGATAACGGAGCTTCCAAGGTCGAAGCGGCAGCTGAAACTGCAGCAAGAAAAGTAAAATGCGAAAGGGGGGAGGCTTGTTTCCCCCTGCTTTTTTGCTCTCTCTCCTCAGCAGGGAAAAGACTGAAAAGTAATCCCTGCTACTTGTAAAAGTTTGTTGGAGTAAGGAGACCCCCTATGCAGTTAATAGAAGAGTCTGTGGATGTACTAAAGAGAACCGAGACTTCATGAGAAGAACTGAAGTGAGGCAGAGTCCTGGTGAAGATTTGTGACCCTGAGAGAAACCTGTGCTGGAGCAGTGACAACTCAGGTGAGATACTAGGATCCGTGCGTGTGTGGATCTATACTACTGTTGAAGATTTTGTGACCCTGAGAAATCTCATGCTGGAGCGAGACGGTCCATGTGAGATATTAGAATCCGTGCGTGTGTGGATTCGTGCTAGACCCATGCTGAGAAGTCTATCAAGGACTGTTCTCCCATGGGGAGGGACCTCCACAGGGAAACAGGGGTGAACTCTTAAACCATTATCCCCTGTAACCCTGTGGAAGAAGATCCATAGTAAACAAGTGTCCCCTTGCAAGCCTATGGAAGGAAGACCCTTCGGGACCTGAGTAACCTCCAGCCTTCAGTCTTAGCCCAGGAGGGGGGTAAGCCCAGCCCTGGAAGCCAACACAGAACGAGAGGGAGAGAAAAGAAGTTCCAACTGCAATGAAAGTGCTGCTGCTACTGAGGATCTGTTGCTAGAGAGAGAAAACTGGAACTCCAAAGATACAGAATGAGACTACTTCTTCTCCTTGGACTGGTATAAAAAGGGAAGAAGTATTTCTATATATATATATATTGCACTTTACCTTGAATAGAAATTGTTATAGATATAGTTCTTTAGTTTTTAATTTATTAGTAGTTTTTATTTTACTAGTAATAAATGTTTATACTATTTACCCCAAATTCTGTCTCTCTTTTGTCTGCAAAAACTTACTCTCAACTAGTGGTAATTATGTGGGGGGGGAAGGCAAAATTGACCCAGAGCAAAACCACGACAGTGTGGTACATTAAATATCGATGTAATAGCTCGAACCTACCAACTGTATTTTAAAAATGAATAAAAATTTTTCCATGTTTTGCTAAGTCAAGGCACAAACCTTAGCAGTATATAAACAACTTGATCTTGAGTAATATAATTCAAATTAAGATCTATACATACTAAGAGCCAGAGAAAGCTGTGATAAAAACTTGTGCAGACCTTTTACTTCCACCTGATGTTCTATAAGTAGAGACTTATGATGAGGGCTTTTTAAATTAAAGAAAAACAAGATATACTGCTTATTTGAGTATTTGGGTAGAATCAAATAAAGGTTACATGAGAAATAAGTTAATGGACTGAAGTTTATAGCTGTGCATATAACTGTCAAATCTCTGAGTAAATTACCTTTCTCTTTTGCTGGCCAGAATGCAAAAATCCAATAAACTGTTAATAAAAATGGAAAGGTCATATGTAAATACCACAGATCTTGAAAATGAACCAGAAAAATGTGATAGTTTGCACACAAAGATCATTTTGAATTCTGTTTCATGGTGTCTAAAGAGGGATGGGACTTGTGTGTTTTATCAAAGTATTGTGAGAAAAGATTCTTTTAAAAAGAACTTTGCTTTAAATCTGAAAACAAGTAATGACTAATTGGCTGTTTGTTTCTTCAGATTAGAAAGAATTTTTCTTCCTTATTAAGAATATCCAAAAATAAAGACTGCCTTAATTATTATTGTAATTCACTAAGAGTGTTTACAATAGAATGTATATTCTCTCTTTTCAATCCATACGAACACACACTCATTTATGTATTTTTATTCACACTGAAATGTATTCATAGCACATTTTATAAAATAAAAGATGAAGGATTTTGCAAGAAGGCTAATTTAATGTTCAGAAGATTGGACTTTACATGTGCCATTTTGAATGGAGTCATTATTGCCTGTATTTTCACAAAATCATAGAATGGTTTGGGTTAGGAGGGACCTCAAAGATAATCTAGTTCCAGCTCCCCTGCCCATGGGCAGGAATACCTTCCACTAAACCAGATTGCTCAAAGCCCCATTCAACCTGGCCTTGAACACTTCTAGGGATGGGGCACCCAAAACTCTGAGCAATCTCAGTGCCTCACCATCCTCACAGTACAGAATTTCTTTCTAATATCCAATTTAAACCTGCTGTTTTCAGTTTGAAGACATTCTGCCTTGCCCTATCACTACATTCCTTTGGGAAAAGTACCTCTCCAACTTTCTTGCAGGTCCTTTTTAGGTACTGAAAGGTTGCCAGAAGTATCCCTGGAACCTTCTGTACTCCAGACTGAACAATCCCAACTCTCTCAGCCTGTCTTCATCAGAAAGGTGCTCCAGCCCACCGATCATCTTTGAGGTCCTTCTCTGAACTTGGTCCAAGAGATCCAAGTCATGAATTCTGTCCTCATTTTGGTCCTGAACAAAATACTATAAATTTATCTTTGAAACCTGAGATTCTCCAGATACTGGAGTGACATGCATATTTGTAATTTGAATTAAATAGAATATATCTATATATGTCTATATAGATAAATTATAAACAGTGATCTATAAGTCTATGGTGGTTGATGGAGGTCCATTTCACTCTTGAGTTTTCCTTCTTGTTTATTTCATTCCTTCGACTAAGGATATAGTGCATATGTATTGGATAGTTTCATTGTACTGCTTGCCTATTTAAGAATTTACTACTTTTCTTCTCAGCTGTTTAGCAGTACTACTAAGGGATGTCAGCATTTGTAGCTAGAAGAGATTTTTGTTAAGAAGGCATTTTTGTCTTAGAATGAGCTTTAGGCAGTGGATTAGTAAGAAAATGACCTGTAAGATAGGTGCTTTGTAATCAACATATGAATAAAAAGCCCCACTGCTTACTTTCAAAACAACATCTTGATATCAAAGATGTTCTGAAATTAGAGTGATAACCCACTTATTTTTCTAAATAGAAAGATAAATTATGTCTTTAATCAAGAATAACCTTCAAAAGTAAATCAGGAAGGAGAAAGGAGATTTAGCCACAGGATTGCATAAATAGCAAACGCCATCTCTGTAGCTTATTTTAAAAGGATTTTTTTTTTTTGGTTATTTTTTTTTAATTATGTGAAAAGGTCATTCAGAGCCTTTGTACACTCAGGGCACTCTACTCTTACTTGAAAAGAATCTAAAAAATTATTCTTATTTTCAAGTAATTTTTACTTTTTCCTCAAATGTTGTAACTTCTGACTTACAGAAAATTTAGATCAAGAAACAAATCAGAAGCCTAGATCAGACCCACACGGTATGTTTATTTGGGAAATATACTGGCGTATCCCATTATATGTCTGAATGGCAAAGGGAGTAGAATAGAATACAACTTCACTAGCTGCTTATTCTCTTAGAAGATCGGATGAAATGTTAGCCTGTTACCAAAACCTTCTAAATTAAAGTGACCTCTAAATGTTATGAGGCTGGAAATATGTCCCATTTAAAGATCTTCATTTATGTAGATCAACTCAACCTATGTGTTCTAGCAGAAGTGCAAAATTACTTTACCTATATAGAAAAAAGCATAAAATCCACTGTAGGGATGCCTTTGCAAACTGCCAGTATCTGGGGTGTGTCCACATAGTACTGCTCCATATGATGCAGAAATACAATGTAGGGTTCATCTTGGAGTGTATGAATATTCCAATACAGTTTTTCTACTTCTATTGCAAGAATAGGGAGTCCTAGTTCTTACCATATCCAAGGGAAGAACTATTATTCACCCACTTTTTATCTTAGGAAAGCCAGATGATGTTGAATCCATATGAAGAGCTGTGAGTGACCTAGAAATCATAAAAAGGATAAGGGAAAATACTCAACATGTTAAAGCTAGTATCACTCCTTGTTTAGGCATAACTAACTAATTAATTGGTTATGTAAAAATACAAAGCTAGAAGTAATAAAACATTCTAGCCCATTAGCATAACACAAAACGCTATCCAAATGGACAAAAAAAAATATATTTCTCCTGCAAAACTGATGAATTTCTTTTTTGTATGTTTAAATACAGAGTTGCAAATACAGATGTGTAAATATCACTGGAAAGCAGCCCACAGTAGCTGTGCTTTCAGCAATAAAAATGTCACACAAAAAACATTACTTCAAAAATCTGGTATTTCTATATGCAGTTGGAGGCACCTTTGTTTTATTCAGTAAGGTAGATCTGTATATTGGAAAACCTGAATAGAATTAAATTAGCATGAATTCAAATTTTCTTGGACTAAAAAAGTGCACGATAAAGAGTTTTAAGAATGTGTTATACTTTACCATAAGGATTTTAGGCTTACTGAGTAATGTGTGACTCTGTCACAAGCTCCATAATTAAAAAAAGTTATTCCAGCTCTTTTCTGCAGAAGGCTTTTTAGAGTCTTGAGCTTAGTGACTTTTACAAGCACAGGAAGGGAATTGATCAAATAATCTTCAGAACTACTGTACTGTCATTTTTTTTTCTCTGTGCAATTCTTTTCTCTGTGTGCCAAATCTTGTGAAAGGGAAAGAGGTACATTCTGTAATCTCGGAGAAATAATTGGGTTAAACACCTCTTCTTTTTCTTTTTTTTTTTTTTTTTATTTAAGGAACTCTCAGCATTTTAAAAATGTTACGTTTTGAAGAACAATAGGACTATTAAGTGTAAACTTGCAAGTGTTTTCAAGTTCCATTTCTGTGCTGCAGACTTTCAAGCACTATAAAACAAGTATTTTTAAAAAAAATCTATATAACTGAATGTTCATGGTGGATAATTAATTACATGGAAACTGGTGAATACTATACTTTAGAATATTAAGTCTGGATGTAATTGTGACATATATAAATATTTGTAAGAGAAGATTTGGTCATCTATTTATTTATTTTAAAGATTTAGGTGATGCCACTAGTAATATACATAGATGCATAATTTCTTTCTTTTTACTGTAAACTGATTATCTTCACAAACTGTACTAAACCTCACTGCACTTAGTAGAGACTCCCTCTCTCTTTAGCTGGACAAACAGAATATCTCTATTGCACATTATAGATTTTTATTCACTTATCAGTGTTATGTCAGTTACTGAGTATTATAGACTGATGACTGCTTTACTATTCAGAAAGAGTGGACAGTGGTAAAAATAAGCTAAGGAAAAGATACCTTGGGAATGTACGAGAATATTTTTTAATAATGAAAGTACCCCATTGCTGGGGTAGGCGGCAAGGCTGCAGAGCCCCTTATGAAAGATATAGAGGTGAAGGATTTTGACTTAGACATTTTGGGGACAATACCCTGGGAAAAGCAGGGATTGTGGAGGACTTGAAAAGGTGCCAGACATGACCAGTGAGAAAGGAATGTAAATAAGAAGTGAACATCCAATCATATGCGAAGGTTGGTAATAAATTATAAATAGAGAAGCTAAGAATAGTTTTGGTATGTAAGGTTCTGCACACAGACAGTGTGAGTGAAGATGTGTGAGAACAAGATGTAATATACTGGATGAAGCAATAAAAAGATGAATGTTGGCTGTCATCAGAAAGGTACCTAGTTTTTAATTCTTGACCGTCCTCAACCTACTACAACATCCCATAGGTATTATTTATTTAGATTTAAAGCTTTCTAGATCTAACAAAATATTTGAATTTTATTTTGTTTTGTTTTGTTCTTTTTTTCTACTCAGAGTTCTCACACATTAGTTTTAAATAACATTAAAACTGCTGCCTCCATGATTTCCTAATATCGTGAAAGGCAATTAAGTGGTGGACACTGAACAAATGTAAAGCTCTCCATATTTCTCAATCAGATCTGCTTGCATACTGTACCATCCATAAACTAAAGTGGATCAGTGGACATCCTTCACCACATGATTTGTGGAGTCATAATGCCAGATCCCTCACCAAAAAGGCTTCCAGTATTTGCTGAGAAAATTCTTCTGCAAGAGACATACATTGCAATGAAAGATGAGAGAGCTGATTCATAGTTTCTGGAAAATATCCCATGCTTTGCCATGAACTTTATTTCCCTGCAAAAACTTAAAGTCTGTGACCTGTATTCCTTTTTCCTTAGTTTTTTCTTTTAGCTTAGGAGAGATTGAGTTTCATTTCATCTTTGTTTTTTTCTTATGCTGAAATAAGTAATAAAGCTTTCTCAGGTGTGGTTGTAGCTGCTGAGGCTGACACTATACAAAACAGTATTTCGATAGGATTTTGATAGTCTTAACAAATTTTAAGGATATAGTTGTTTATGATGAGTGGGAAAGAATTACATAGCCATCAATTTCTCTTGTAAATCCTCATAAATCAAAGCAGCTGTGCTTCTTTTCATGTTTTGGTTGAAAGTCCTTATTTTTATTTCCCTCAAATGAAGCAATATTTCCAGAGACTTCAAGTCTTACAGCAAATTTCACTGTATCATGTGAACTCCACAGTTCTCTGAGGTCTTGGGATTCCAGAATTCTGCTCACTAGGTCTGGAAGCTGATGTTGATGATAACTGATTTTAAGTCCCAAAACTTATAGACGGCATAGGTGTTAAAATAAGAATAGAAATCTGATATCAAAGGTAACATGATAAGACCTTGCAGATAATAATTTCTGTTACTCTGTTACTAACAGAGATATCGTTGATATTGTTGAAGGAGATGGATATGTTTCTGTTGCTGCATTTGAAAGACTTGTGTATTTTACAAAAAAGTTTAAATAGAGAGGGTTTTTTTAAAAATTCTACTTCATTACAGGAATGTCTGTTTAAGAACTTCTTTTAGTATTAAAAATGGATTTGTAGTTCTTTAAAGTATTCATAAAAATAAATAAAATTCCTGTAGATCACCTGAAATGAATGTCACTAAATTAACTTTTGTAGAGTTAAGTTTGGATTTTTTTTTCGAGGTCAGCTAACAATGGATATAAAATGAGTCTACCATCTCTCCCACACATACATACCTATAAATTATTTTTTTTCTGAAGTTAGGAACATAAACTTACAATAATTTAGGATTCATTACAGTAGCCCACTGAGCTAGTGGGAGTTGCTCAGAAAGTCTGCATACAGTTTCAAAGACAACACTCAGTAGCAGTCAGCAAAGGAAACTGAATGGCACAAATTATTAGAAAAGCAAAAGAGAAATGACTCAAAAATGTCAGCGTGCTGCTGTTTTGCCATTGTCTTTAAGTATTTTGTGAAGTTCTGGTGTGTCTGATCTTAAAAAAGGATGTACTACCCTGGAAAAATTTTGAAAAAAAGCATCCAGAATGATCAAAAGCATGGCATACTTTCCAGAGAAAGGACAGCTCAGCTTGCCAACTCTACTGGCACTGTGGCTTGGATTGGAAGTGTGCTGTGGAAGCAAATTTTCAAATTGTTTTCATTTGCATTCATTTCTTCAGTTGCTGAAAGGTTTGAGAGATCACAAGTTGGATTTTCTTTAGATAAAGTTAACTGGAAAATTTCCAATGCTTCTTGTTCTCAGTCCCTGTAAACAAGGCTAGTGTTAATCCTAAGTAAAACATTGCTAAACACACTCACTGCGGGTGTCACCTCTTGGCGTCAACTGTTTTAGCTCTTCATTCCTGTTCCCAGTGTACTACCTACTGGTGTCATCATTTTATTAAGTAGGCAAGGATTCTACACTTGGGGGGAAAAAGCCAACTGTGTGGGGTGAGAGAAAATATTACAGAATTTTATTAAAGAGAAAAGAGAAGAATTTAAACAATTGGCTTGAAAACCTTGCAATGGATGATAACTATTAACTCCATTGCTGCTATTGCTACCAATTAAAAAGTAAAAGTTATCCCAATGCTTTTCTTAACACCATTTTCATATTTAAAAATATATCATATACATATAAAACCATAAGGGGAAGACAGTAGTTAAGAGAGAGAATTTCATTATTCACATATTTTTTATTATTATTTTTATTTTGTATGATTTGTGTTGTTCTATGCTGCTGAGTTTCAGATTGTCTAGGGCTAAAAAGAATTGGCTCTCTCTAAGGTGTAAGCTCACTTACTCCAGCAAAGCCATTTATCTGACCAAAACAGTGTCTGTGGGATTGAGCTTCACTACAGATTCTCTAAACTCCTCTATAAATTGTCTGTGACCCACATTCCTTGCTGCCTCCCCTTGCTAGATTCTGAGGTTATAAAAACTACTGAAGCAACAGCACAACACTTCATCACTACCTGATGGTTAGCGAGCTTCAGCTTGTTTACAATGCGTGTGGAATATCACTGTGGTTTTTTTTTTTCTTTTTTCTTTTGTTCCTTTTAACATATTCCTTTAAAAGCATGCTTACTTAAACTAATAGCTATGATTTGAGGGCTCAGTATAGTCTAAAATCTTTATGATTCATAATAGCTTTTCTTCTGGCAAGCTTTCATAATAGTTTAGTGCAGCACTTGTTCTCTACAACAAATTTTCACATAATATAAGGCAATTTCACTCTTCACCCCTATCAAACTTGTTATTGTGTCACTCAGAGTTGCTTATGGTGACAGTGACCACTGTGTGGCAGATGTTCCCTCAAACTGGAAAATAAAATCCCTGTGGGAAACTGTATATTCCCTTAATGTCAATACCTTCCTGCCAACTGTAGTTTTTGAATGACAAATAATGCAATTAAAGCCTTTGAAATGTGCATAAAAAAGTTTCCTGATTCATATTAATCTCAAATAACTCTGTAAAATAATGGAATAAACCTGAGTGTTTGTATCAGTAAGATGTTTTTGGGGTTTTTTTTTGTTGGTTTTTTTTTTTCAAGCCTTATGTTCTTCTTAGCTTCCCAGCAACACTAGGGAGAAACCAAGGAAAACTTTTCGAGGAAAGCTACCATATCCAAGGATACATTAAGTATTGGCAAAAACTAATAATATAATGAAAATTCCATATGTCATATTCTCTAATTTCTCTCCTAAATTACTGGTTTAATGCTTGTTTTATGTTTGAATCAACACAAATTTTATTTACACATTCAGTTGGGAACTCTAAGTGTCCAACAGTTGTTTTTATATCATGATAGACTCTAAGGAGATCTCATTTTGCCTTTTTGAAGGTTTTATCCAATTTATATATAAAATTGGAAACTGTGCCTGTAAGTGACTGAAAAAGATAAAAAGTTGGTAAAAGTGATTTTAAGGACATAATTTTATTCAACTGGATGGAAAAAATTGTATATTTAACAGATAACCTAAAACTGAATTAGCTTTACTCTGTGCTATTTATTTCCAGGGCTGTTCATCCATGGGTCATATAATTTAGATCTACACTTTTTATGCTATAGTTTTTATGTGAATTGTAGTTTTCACTGAATTTAGCAAGAGTTTAAGCCAAGAACATTTGAAGAGTATTGAGTTTATGGGAAAAGATAAGAAAGCCTCACTCCTGAGGAGTAGGAAGGCAAGCATAAAGGGGGAAAACTAACACAACTGATTCCTTTGTTGGTTAAGTGATCAAATACTGATTGTTTTGAACTCTGAAGGCCCTTTACTTGAAACTCTGGTGAGAGAAACAAGGGGGAGGAATGTTTTTTACATTTGAAGGTTAGCTTATGGCATGCCCCATTTCTGGAATACCAGTTGTAGAGTTGTCACCTGGCAGTTTTCATAAATGTAGTCTTTATAATAGATGTTATCTCATGTTTCAATATCTTGCTTTGTCAAAGTTTGTATTAGTGGGAAGAAGATCAGGATAGCATTTTAATACAATTTTTCATTAAACAAACAAACAAAAAAAACCTCATCAGGCCAAAAACTGACCAGTCAGATCAGAAAGAGAGAACTGAAGATCTCAACCAACAACAAATCTTGTCAGAAAAATAATGAGCACTTTCACTCTGATTATGTCATCGCCATGTCATTTGGAATGCCATTAGTATTGCATTATTTTGTGGGCCCAGCTTGCATTATCAGTAGTGGCACCATTTCTACAGGCAAACAGGGGGGTTGCATTGCACCACATTCATTCTCCTGAGGGAAGCTATTTTAAAAAAACTGTAGTTTTAGAAAAATTCTGACTATGTTACTGAAAAACATTTCTGTTCTCAAAGGTAAAATAGTTTTATTTTGTGTATCTGTATATATGTATGTGCACGTATGTACTTAAGCATATTTCTACATACACTTTCTAGAAAGTCATTGTTTGTAGGGAGATTTTTACTATTTCATGTCTTGTTTTCCAGCATAATAAAGCAAAAAAAGAAAACACATTATTCTTTCTTATATCAAGTCTCAAAAATTACTTTAAAGAACTATGCGAAAATATAGCTGAAGGTGGATTTCTTTGCAGCACTGTTTCCTCAGATTGACTATGATTTTGCATTTCTTTTTTCCTTTTATAAGTAGCTGATAAAATCCAGGTACAAAATTACCTCTCTTCCTAAATCCTTCCTAAGTCCTTTTTTACCCCTAAAAAGGTAGCAGGTAGAAATGGAAACCTGGCATCAAATAATTTGTATTTATCTAACTGACCAGCCAATATTCCATAAATAGAAGATCAGTAACATAAGTTAGGGAAGAAATTGATTAGACAGTACATTCAAGTAGTATCAAGTTTTATTGTTGTATAGCATAACAGCATAAAATCTTCTACCATTAGGAGAACGTATATTTTAATGCCTTCATGTATGAGTTGATATGTCTTAGAATGAATGACAGAATCATAGAACAGTTTGTGTTGGAAGGAACTTTACAGATTATCTTGTTCCAACCCCTCTGCCTTTGCAAGGGACATTACCTGGCCTTATTTGAAAAAAAACACTGATAAAAGAGAAATAAATTTACAAAAAGAGTAAAAATTTAAGCATAGTTTAATGTTAGATCTTCCTTTTGAAGATAGACAGTATTCTGGGTGTAATTATAAAATTAAACTGTAATTGCAATTTATCACTTCCGTATGTTTATATTCCTATTTCTTATAAAGAATGTTATGATGGTATTCACTTAAGATGTTGTTTATAGAAGGCCTTCTCATGATACAGAAGGTGAAGGGTGTTTATTAAAAGGGCAATAGATCTTTATTTAATAACTGATTACTCTGGCCCTGACTTTCTTGTGGTACAGAGGTCACCTCTTTATTGACTGTGATTGTATTTGATTTAGCTGGAGATGAAAACCACAAGAACATATGAAAAAGTAATGGAAGAAATACTAATAAGTAAATGGAATTGTCTTTTCCTTTCTTAATTTCCCAAAGAATTTAAATAATAACCTCATCTCATGTAAAAGGACTTCAGGTTACATTTGTAATTCAAGTGTGAAGATAAGCAAAAGAACCCTTGCTGAGTCAAGATCTAAACAGTGCTCTTCCTATTGTTTTTTTTTAATTTCACTCAGCCGTACAATACTTTGGTTTTTCATAGGTGAAATATGCACAATACATACTCATTTGCTAAGAGGTCTGCTAGAAGACAGTTAGTAATTCTTGTGATGTTTTTAATCTCTTCCATGGGATTGTGCAGTATAAAAGATAGCGACCTGTACTTTCTTCTATTCATAACGAAACCCATAATTTATAAGGTGCTGTCCAGCAAGTCTAAGTGTGAATGTTCCAATTTTAATTGTCAGTTTCTGACAGATATCATTATGTTAACTTTGATATGTTTTTTTCTAAAGAAGAAAGAACCCCACAACTATGCAGAATAACTTTTGTACAGTGAGGCAGGTCTGTAGGTGGAGACATCAGACTGTATTTCAATTAAAAGCATTTGTACTCACATAGAAGATACAGCCTTTTGTCAGGTGATTGTCCCTCTCTGCTCTGCACTGGTGCACCCTCACCTGTGTACAGTTTTGGGCACATTAAGCTATTAGAGAGTGTGCAATGGAGAGCCATGAGAATGTCCTAACTGAAGAGTCACAGACTGTATATTGTGTGTCATAGTAGCCTATAAAATATCTTTCTTCAACTACTACCCCTCTTATCCATTTTTTTAGGATTTAAAAGTTTGAGGTGTGAATTCCTGGTCACTATTACATTTTGATTTTTGTGGTTTGTTAGCTTTTTAAGAATGGCAACTGTTTCCTCTGTCTTCTCCCCTTTAAGTAAATGCTGCTGATATCATCTTATCATGTGCTGGATTCTAAGTGAGGACTTCTGGAAAGTTAAAAAAGATAGTCAATGCACCAAAGAAGATAGGGCAGGTTTTGATTAGAAAGGATTTAGAGTTTTAAGGGGTTTGTGCATGTGGGAATATCCTTAAAAAAGAATGTGCTTGAAAATCAGACTTGATCTGAAGGTCGAATTGTTTTCTACCAAGTCATTCATAAAGTCAGGTTTTTCAAAGAGCTTTTGATAGCATAGCAGTTTTACGTGCTAGTTCACTATTATAACCTTTGTCCTGTATAAATTAAATTTTCTTGAAATAAAAATTGTTGTGTAAATTTCATATTATTCAAATAAAAATATTTTTAACTATTTTATAATTTTTAAAATATTATAGAAGAGAAATATACTGAGCCATTAGGAAGAACAGAAATATACTGAGCCATTAAGGAGAACAACATCAAATTTTATTTCTCCATGAGAATACAAATAATATATTCCATTGAAGATCCAATTAATCTGATATTTTATCTACAACAGTGATCATAAGTCAATTTACAAGGTATAACACAAAAAGCTCTTGCAATAATGATTCTATGAAACTTCTTGGGAATATCAAGTTGTTGAGCTTTGGGACTTCCTCTTGCTAAAAAACAACACAAACAATGTGCTTTCACAGGGCTATTATCAGATTAGTAATATACTTTAAATTCTACTAAATGATTTTTATTTTGTGTTACTGACTTACTGAAATAGTACGTAACAGCTTTGTGTGTGTGCATTCAACGCAAATACATACCAAGTGAAAAAATAGTTAATAGATATATTAGAATGAGTGACCCAACAGTGTGCACTTGCAGCCTAGAAAGTCAACCACGTCCTGGACTGTATCAAAAGAAGCATGGTCAGCAGGCTGAGGGAGGTGAATCTCCCCCTCTATCAGGGAGAAATTCTTTTACTGTGAGGGTGGTGAGACAATGGAACAGGTTGTCCAGAGACGATGTGGATGCCTCATCCCTGAATGTGTTCAAGGCCAGGTTGGATGGACCTTTGAGCAACCTGGTGGAGTGGAAGGTGTCCCATAGTGGAGGGGTTGGGACTGAGTATCTCCAAGGTCCCTTCCAACCCAAACCATTCTAAACTCTGTGATTCAGTAATTCTGGGATTCTGTGAGTAATTCTCTAACTCTGTGAGTCCGTAAAGACTGAAACTAAGTTCCTTGTATAAGAGTATATTTTATTTTAGGCACATGGGGAAAAAGACAAGATGCATAAGTGGATATTTAGTTAGACAGCTGCTTCACTAACATAATTCTTATTGGAATCCCTGACAGTAATTCAGTATTTAGTGCATTTCATGATTTCTCACTTAATAATTCTTACAGGACAGCTCCATATTAGCTAAAGGACGATGTTTATGTTTCCATATGGACTGCTAATTTCTCTTTTTCTGAAGTCCTTGTTTTGATTTTACTAGAACAGACAGTAAGGGATTATAGATTCAGTCCCAAGCTGCTTTTAAGGGTGTTTCACCTTAAGACAAGTTTCCACTGCAGTTTTTCAGGAAACTCGATGACTAGATATCCCATGGAAGACCAGCACTTAAATAATAGCTGGTTTAGGGAGAGAATCCAAAATTCGTATCAAGCTAATGTTTGAAAATGCTAACACTTACTTACCCAAATATTTACATTAACCCAAAACACATACGTTATCATTTGGAAAATTTATTCCTTATCTCTGCTTAATGTTATAGTGAGGTTAATTTTTAAATTTTGCATACATTCTTAATAGTTTCTAATGATTCATGTATTTCCTAGACATACATTTACTGATAACATAACATATACAGGCTTTCCATTTCCTAGTCAATATTGTCTACCCAGGAATTCAGTAGTTCACAGCCAAGTGGAAAAAGTCACTGTATTTGCTCTAAAACTCTGTTTCACTTTAAAAGAGTCTTGAAAGATCAGATCCTTAAAGATCTCAGACTGTCCCTGGTATTTGATAGCTTCCCAGCTACAAAACAATTTTGAAATACATTTTTGTACCACGCACCATCTGCCCAATGATGTTCTAAGAAGAACATGAAATAATTATTTACTCTTGCTTTCCACGTTTTTTTTCCTCTGTATTTTGTCCATCTGCTTGTCTGCAGAACTGCTGCAGCAATTGAGGTGCAGGAACATTCCGAGAGTAATTGGATATCTACCTGAGGAGCAATCATTTAATTACTGTATGTGGATCAATTGAAAACAACACTCAGAAACTTTCTTTGCTACATTTAACAGATTATGTGCAATTCTAGGACACAGAAACAGCTGCAGCTTTCTATAGAGGGAAAATTCAGTACTCTAAATATCAACTTTTTTTTGTGATAATTTTTGGATATACTTTAAGGAGATAGACTTCTTTGGGATGAGAAGAGATTTAGAATTGGACTATCAAACCACCAGACTCCATTGAAGTCCTGTGTAATGAGTGTTGTTCTTTAAGTCCTGGTGAGTTAACAGTGAGTAGATCAAAGATTAAAAAAAAAAAAATTTCAGAAGGTGGAATTTATTAAAAACTAAGTACCTGATTAAATGTGTTGGTTATGAAATGTTCTAGTTGGACAGCCCTAGAGACCAGACTCATCTCTATTCCAAATAAAAGGTTCCCTGTAAGTAACAGCAAAGTAGATGTATTTCTACAGTAGCATGAGAGAAAGAGTTTATGAATGCCTGGGAGCAACAAGGAATATAAAATGTGCCTAAAGCTGAAAGAGCATAGGGAAAATGCTTGTCATATAGAAACTATATGCAGACTAAGGTCTGAAAGGGAATTCAGATTACTGAGAAGTTCAGTTCAGTTGTCTGACTTTGTTAGGTAGTTCTACTAAGAGTACAGAGTCCAGATTTACACTGTGCCTGAGGTTTAAATGGTCCATGTGGCCCCAACCACAATATCAAGTCCAGATGTAGTAGAGAAAAAGGGCAGACTTGAATTCATGATCGAAGAAATGCTTCTAAGATTCCTCTGTCTCTACTAGTATGCTTATGCTAATGCCTGAAGAGTTTCCATTGGAGCAGTAAGACCGACTACTCAATTTCAAATTCATAGAAATATACACAGGCTATAAAAATGTAATCTGAAGGGTTACGGATTTTTTGTCTTGTAGTAAATGTATTATTTTTGATTGACAAACCCCCAAAGAAGTAGCACTGCTGGGTGTTCTAATAACAGCCTTCAGCATATGCTTTTATTTCTTGATCTTCTTTCTATTATCAGCATATTTATGATAGTGCCCCTTGTAGGCTGAGAGCTTTCAAAAAAACAGTGAGCAGGAGCTATATTTTCAGAAAATTTAAAGACTGAAGTGTTCTTTATAGTAAAATGATTAAGAAAAATAAAGAAAGAATTTTGATGGCTTTTTTTCTCCATAGGGAATATGGCACAAAAAACCCCTCCATGTGGATAAAGTAAAAGAGGTAGTAATGCGTATGGTAGTGTCTGAAGTATGTAAATGTGATCTATATTTTCATGCCACTCAGACAGAAAACTAGAAGAAAAAAACTCACAAACCATTAGATCATATTGTATTTTTACCTTCAATGTATTTTATCTCATCCTTTACAACTAATTTACTACCATTTCCTGTCATTTTAGTGGCATATAATCATAATGGAATACCTTAATCTTCTGGCAGGATGGAAATCTTTTGCTAGTAAATCTTGTGCTTTATGATTTATTTTTATCACAGAAACAAATGTATAAAAATCACTACAGTCCCTACCATTGAGATAATAATAGATTGAGGTAATACAGACTGCTGCAGTATTGGGAGAAATGTAGCAGACTGAGTATATCTATCCCTTCATAAGTCCTGTATTTAATTATGTAGGTAACATTTCCCCCTGCTATGAGAAGGAGAATTTGTACCATGTCATTGAAGTTACATGAACAAAACAATTGACTCTTAATGAAAGAACACTTTCCTAGCTACTTAAGTGCAGGCACATTGCAGAAGGAAAATAGTAGTAGTTATTTTAAAAAAGACCTTTCATTATTATATGACAGAAAGTGATATATTAATGAAATGAGTAATAAGTAAGTTGCAACTGCTTCTGTTTTCATATCTTACCGAGAAATGTCAAAAGATGAAGAAACAAAATTATTTCAAGTCCCTTTCCTACAGTTCCCAGGGTCCTAGCCAGGCTTAGTAGCCAACAAAGTGCTACTTGCCAAAAGCTGATGTTAGCTGTTATTGTACTGGCCCAAAAGAGTGGGCTAGGTTATAGCCAAGGTTGTAATGGCTCTTCCTGCCATTACAGGTCACAGTTGGTAGAAGGCCTACAGCTGTTGGATTGAGGCTTCTTTCTAACAAGCTATGCTCAAGCACTCGTGTTGTGTCGGTAAGAAAACTGCTGTTCCATATTCCTTACTTTACAGATTTTTCTTCACTTGGATGCCTTGCATTCAAGTTAGGCACTTTTACAGATGACATTTGTTTAAGCAATTCATAGCTGTCCTGGGAATAAATCCCAACTCTCAGAATTAAAGTGTTGTTGAGAGAGATATGGACAAAAATCTTCTATAAATCTCTCTGTAAAAAGATTTAAAAGAAAATAAATCTTTAAAAAAATCCTTTACCTAAAGGCTGAGTAGGGATGATAAAACAAATGTGATAGGCAAGTAACACTGGCATGATTGGCATAATTTCACTTACTGTAATTTATGCCTGGTTAGGATTTGGATCATTATCTCTGATAATAAAACTTGTTGCAGTGAATACTGTTACTTTGCAGCAAGTACCTCCTTTAATTTTAGTTCAAAATAGAAATTATTTAGCTGGCCTGTAGGCTGTAATATCAAATTCAAGTCAATAGATCATGTCTGATGTTATCAATATTTATTCAAGAACCTTACAACAAAAAAGCTTTTTCTTGACTGACCACCTGCTATTTTTAAGGTCCAGAGGGAATTTTACTTTAACATCCAAAGAGTTTTTTTAAATACATTTCACACATTTTCCACTAGCTCTTTGTTCAGATGTTGAAGTACCAAATACGAGATTGTTGTCACTTTGACAACCGCATTACGTTCTCAGATACACATGAATTCCTACAGCGGAGGTGAACAGGCAAGCACTTATTCTGTGACAACAGTAGTGATAAGAGGAGGTGAACAGAATGTCTCTCTCTGTTTTTTTTTGCCTGTGTACCATATAAATGATTTGTAACAGGTTATGCAAAGAGCTTGTTAGGCTGCCCTTATTATCCTAAGTACCTATTTTATCTTTATTTTTTTCTCCAATTGATTGCTTTTTCTTGCTTCTACAAATAGAAACAGGACTCCTACCCTAATTCACATATCAGGATAGCCAATATTTTTGTTAGTTTTGTATCAATATCTTCAGTTATTGTACTGTCACTTGACATTCCGATAAGAAATTAGGATTTATCTTTCTATATGTAAATCATTATTTCCTTTAATACAAATCAGCCCAACAAAGAAATATAAGGAATAACTGCCTCTTTGGTAAACGGACTTGGGTTGTTTTCCTTTGGAACAGTAATAGAGACATCAAGATTAAGAGCTTATCCCTCACTCCTAACGTTACAATTTACCTTCACTATTACCCTATTGAGCAACAGGATAAAGGTGAAGCTTGAGGAGGTGACAAGCAAGGTGACTCTTATTGTAGAAATTGATGTTAGAGTAGAGCTCTCTTTAGTCAGATTAATGGCTTGAATCACTGGATCTGAGTTGTCCTTCTGTACCCAGAAATGCCAGTAGTTTTTGGTGACCTTTTATCAACACCTTTTGCTGCAAAATTAAAGCATTAAAACATTAAAACATTTTGAGGTAGCAGAACTTTTTGGCTTTGCAAACCAAATAAACTATAAAGATGCCAAACCAGCTGTAGCTTCAACAAAATCATTTAAAAAATCTGTTCCCAGTGGGCCATATTTTAAAATAAATAAGACTAGATGTCACCATTACAGTTTTGACTTTAAAGATTAATTACACAAGCACAGTTCAACTTGTTTTTTCACCATACCTCTCCATTTTGACATTTGTTAAGATACAGAAGAATAAAATTATTTGCCTTTAATAAGGCATACTACTAATAATTCAGTGGTGCAAAAATATTGTGAAATAGATTGTAAAATATTTTTAAACAAAAATCCAGTGTTATGGCAATACAAGATTATTCAATAACTATGACAAAAAGGAAATAAAATGTAATGCCTTAACATAATACTTCTGCATTATCTAACTATGGAAAGCTGAAATTTTGTTTAATAATTTCCCACAGCTTTAAGAATTAAAATAAAGTAGTAAAAGTAAAAGTTAAATATTCTTAAGAGAGCAAGATGTTCACTTGCAGAAATATAAAATGATAGCTTGAAAACATCAGTATCTGTTAGGATAATTGGGCTGATGGTTGAAAATATTAATGCATTAACTGGAACATGTAATTAAAAATGCAATTTAATATGTCAAATCGTGAGAGAATTTGATTCATGACAGTTGATCTTCATGAAAAATAAACCTACCAATTTAGGTTTCAGAAACACAAATTACATAATCAGAACCAGTCCTTTAACCTACACTTCCAGATTATTAACAGAAGTTGTATATTGATATGTGACTTATACTCTTTGTTAATTGTCACGTTTAACACAAAATGTAAGTAACTTAAATCCTGCATTATTTACCTTAGAAAGGAGACTTACTGCAAAGACATTTTCAGTTTATTTCAAGCAATGTACTCATTTCTTAAAAGATATTAAAACTGAAAGGGGTAAGAAACTAAAACAATGTGATCAAACAAAGTAGATCTCAAAAAAGCACCTTCAAATATTTATCTCCTGGTGGAATCTATGGCCTTCATACATGGTAAAAGAAGACAAGCAAGACTTTTAAGCATGGGATTCACCAAAGCAATTCCCTCATTAGCAAATGCTGCCCAAAGTAGTAAGTAGGAAAACAGGGAAGAACAAGACCCTTGTGCTCACAAAGAAGAGTCTGTATAATTTTCTCTCTTTGAATCGTTTCATTTTCTGTACATCCTATGTAATTAGAGAATCATAGAATCACAAAACAGTTGAATTTGGAAAGGACCTCTGGAGTTCATTTTGTTCAACACAGGCCTCTGCTCAGATAGAGCAACATGGACCCAGTTGCCCAGGACAATGTCCAGACAACTTTTGAATATCCCAAGGAGACTTCACAACCTCCCCAGAAAACCCATGTCAGTGCACATACACTCTCACAGTAAAAACCTGTCTCCAGTTGTTCAGACCAAACCTCCAATATTTCAGTGTGTACTTGTTGCCTCTTGCCCTCTCAGTAGAAAAACCACTGAAAAGAGCCTGGCTCCATCTTCTTAAAGCCTCCTGCCAGGTATTTTTATGCGTTGATGAGAGATCCCCTGAGACTTCCAGTCTTGAATCTCTCATCCTGTCTCCAAGCTCTTCATTGACTCTGTGGCCCTTTATTTGATTCTCTCCAGTTTGAATATGTCTTTCTCTTGTACAGAGGAGTCCAGAACTGGACACAGAACTCCTAGTTTCCAGTACTGAAAAGGGAAGGATGACCTCCCTCCACCTGCTGACAGTATTGCTCCTTATGCAGCTCAGGATGCAATTTACCCTCTTTACTGCAGAGACACATTGCTAGCTCGTATATAAATTTGTGTCCACCAGGGTCTCCAGGTCCTATTCTGCTGCTGCTTTCCAAATTGTGCCCGTACGTGGTCTGCAGTATTTATTATGCATGGTATTATTTGTACTTCCCTTTGCTGAACTTCATAAGGTTTGTCAGCCCATTTCTCCACCCTGTTGCGGTCCCTCTGGATGACAGCATAATCCTCCTGTGAACCAAGCATTCATCCCAGTTTTGTGTCATCATCAAATTTGCTGATAATGTGCTCATTATCCAGATCACTGACGAAGACGTGGAACAGAACTGGACCCAGTGCTGACCCCTGTGGTGCATTGCTAGACACTCATCTCCAAGCAGACTTTGTGCCTCTGATTAAGTACCACTGATGGTTATGATCAATCAATCTCTGGATTATGGTTCCAGAGACTTTCTCAAAAAAAACCACGTATTGAAGAAGATCTACTCCTCTGTAGTGCAGAGGTAAATTTTTGATTTAATTTTCTATTTTTCCTGCAATCTTTAAACCTGTTTAAATTTTCATAAGAATACTTACTTAAGCCATAGACATGTATGGTCCAGCAGCCTTAATACCTGCAATTAACTAATTTTGTAAGGACTTTTTAAAGAATAACTAAATTATGAGAAAAAAGTGGAAGTGTATACACTAAGGTGGATAACTGAGAAAAAGCAGCATGAGGACTCTAGCACTGATTTGCTAATATTCTAAAATATAAACAGTTGAAATAAAGTGAACACAGATGAAAAAGTGAATTTTTAGCTTAGTAAAAAAAAAAATTACAAAATGGCATGTTCTATAAAGATAGTTATTACTCTGAACTCAGTTTCTGGATGAGGGCAATAGTATATAAATATATACAAGAAGAGAAATCAAATGAAAATACATGTTGATAAGCTAGGCCAAAAATTATAGATTTTGACAGATCTGAGTTACTGTGAGAATTACTGACTGGAATAAGAATTACTGAGCTTCTCTGTGTGCGTCAGTCTCTGATTTTCTGTTATTTATATTTTATTCCACTATGCAGAATGTCTTGAATGACCAAAATGATCTGAAGCAATTTAAAGACCTATTTAGGAAACAGTTTACAAGCTGGAGTGAAATCTATGTTGAGCAAACTTGAAAGGCTTTGGAGGTTTGATTTAGATAAGCATGCAAAGCGTGAATATTTATTTGAACCTATTTAACTTCTTGTAGCTTGTTTTTGTTCTGGATCCAAATGACTCTTTCAAAGCTATACTGGATGAATGATTGTAACAAAGAAGAATATATTAACAGCTTTTAAAGTGTTTGAACTTGATTTGTCAGGGAATGTTTTTTTTTTTTCCCAGTAAAATATTTCTCTCGATTTGTTAAATGTTGATGTTGTATCATGAAGATGAGAAAACTATTTCAAAAACAGAATGAAGAGGGAGACGGAGAACATACCTTAAAGTACTGAAAGAGTGAGGGTTGTTACCCAGGGTATAAATAGTGTGGGGTCAAAGTCCCTGTCTTACTTTTTATGAGTTATGAAGTTTGCTAATTGACCATGGAGTGAATCCATAATAAAATGCCTTAAAACTAATTTTCAAACACAAATACACATGAAAAGTAATATTGAAAAAAGTTTTAGAAGGAATTCTTGCAGGTGTTCACTGATAGGAATGAATCCTAGGAATTCAAAAAACACCAGTGCATAGAATTAACTGAAGATAACACTTATGTGAGCCCTAAGATATTTTTGTGTGTTGTGTTGAACATCAGTTGGAAGTAAAGGCTTAGAAAGTATTTTAAGAGATCAAATGAGAAAATACTTTTAAGGACTTAGGTTTATTATGACCTGAAAATATGCTTTTAAGAAAAAAAGGTATTCATACATTGCTGACTTTTTTTTCCCATTTTAAATAAAACCACTAAAGCTTCCGAGTTGGAGAAAAAAAAATTAAACTGTATTGTTAGAAGCCTTTTAGCAACATTTTCTTTGCAAGTAGAGGTTCTATATGAATAAATAACTGAAATAACAGAATGATTCCTTGTCTAAAAAGAAAGAAGTTTCTTACTGAAAATTTCATGAGTCACTAGAAGGCAGAGGTTCATGTCTGGATAAGGAACATTTTGGGCCAGCAGTGTGAGAGCTTCCCCAAAGCTTTTTGTGCATACAGTCACTTAAGTGTATTACAAGACTCTGAGACTAGTTTGAGCTCAGCAGGAACGAAGAGAGGTGCAAGGAGTAGACCTGAGCTGTTGAGTTTATGGAATGAGACCTCTCATCTCATTTCACCATTTCCAGAATGAGTAGATAGAAATTTACTTCAATGTACTACTAGTAAATTTTATTGAACCTTTTAAACTTTCTTTTTTGAGAACTGTCAGTAGCTTTTAACATGTGTTTGATACTCAGCAGCCACCCTTCAAGCTCAGTTATTGAAAAGATGTCATGTTGTGTTATTCCTGTTTCCTGAGTAGATAAGCAAGTGAGCAATGTTTTTGTGGTGCTGCCCAGTCCTGCTGCTACAACTGTTGGACCAAATGAACATAAATTAACTTTGTGCCAAACCAACATTTTCTTTGTCACTTCCTTACAAAGAGTAAAGGACAGAGTGATCATATGAAATCTCATAGTGTTCAGGCATGGGAGACCATGTTATGGGGTTCCACAGATTATTAAAGCTGGACTTCAGTAGTCAAATTAAAAAAAATTGAGAACAGGGTTTGTGCTGTATTTTCCTCATTTTTCTAATTATATCTGATGTTTAAAATCCAGAATTTCACAGTGGTCTCCACCATTCTTTTGTAAATTATCATAGGAAAAAAGGAAAACAAAAGGAACAGAGTAGCAAAGCACCAAAGCTAACACAAAACCAAACCCGTAAAGACAGAAGTTATAGATTCTGCCGTGTAATGAAATAACAGTCCACAGCATTGGAGAAATGAAACATACAGACTACAGTCTTCCAATAGTTTCTTAATCTAATATTGGAATAATGGAATTGTTAGTGAAGGAATTTGTCATCTTAGTGAGTTATGCATATGCAAGCCATGCATCATCTGATTTTATTCACAAAGTGGAACTTAAAAGCAGTTATTGCCCCTCTAGATAGTCTTCATGCCAGCTGATATGTTTCCAATTATATCTTTTAACTTAAAATATCCATCTTGCAGCATAATATAATTGGAAGAATACCCATGTTAGGATGGAATTATTTATTTTCTAGACAGAAAAAAGAAAACAATCACTGATGATACAAAATAGTGAAGGTATTGAAATAGGAAATCCAAAGCCCTATTTCTCTTCTGAACCATGAACAGCAGAGATATAAGTCAGCATATGTTTTATCTAGAGAGAGAATTCCGACTGTAGGGCTATTGACTATCCAAATCTCTGTTTACTTCTAACACTACGTAGTTTACAAATATGACTGCTGGGGTTTTTTCTACCTTTTTTCCCACTATTAATTAATAACATTTTCAGCTTTCAGAAGCAAGAGGTTTTTTCATGAAAAAAAATTCGTTCCTTGCCAGTTCTAAGCGTGCTAACATTGTATCATTACAGTAATTATTAGTTTAAGAAAAAAGAGCTCCAGGAGGGACAAATGGTTCAGGTTTAATACATTATTAAAACAACTTCTAAGTGTATTATTGTATTGGTATTAGTTTGCAAAAAACTGACAGCAAAGCTTGCCTTTCTCCCACATTTCACAGGAGTAGTCTCAGGAGATAGTCTGCTGTTAATATGTTTTAGTCTATATAAAAGTAAAAATGGCTTTTGTGTCTATCTGACATAGACATTGTAAGGCTGGCTTTTTTGTTTCTGAAGGATGTATGTAGAAAGTTCAGTAGAATAGATACACACTCAAAATATGCCAGAATTCCAACACACTTTTCAAATATCTGGCTTAGGATTCAAATTTTGAAATAGCAATGTAGGAATGTGCTCTTTTCAAGCTTTCAGGGTCATCTTTTCTGTTTACCAGGTCATTTTAAGAATTTATAGGCATGAGGGGTTAGTGCAAATCAGGGTATCCTTTGATAATGAAAAGAAAATTCAAGAAAAGCAGGAGTTTAGATAAAAACATAATTTAAAAAATTTTTATTATATATTTTTGATCAGCATGTTTTTTATGTTTGTTTTTTTTTTTTTTTATAATTAGAGGCAGAGAGTATTTATCTCTCTTATAAAAGAATTGACTATAACCTCTACTTTTGTAAATTTTCCCCTCTTAACTAATAACTACATGCTGGTAATTTTAGCAAAATATATCCCTTTGATTTAAATTCATGCTTCTTTCTGGATTGAATGAAATCAAGCAGCAAAGCTGTCAGCAAGAGAAAAAAACCCAGATATCTGGGTGTCACTGCTCTGTTACTGATATGAGAAACATTTACACCTGCAGACCTCTTCTAATCAACTTACACGTCAAATAAAAGAATGGATTGATAACTACACATATCTTGGACAGATGGATCTTTGAAATTCAACTATAGCGTGTTTTATTTTGGTTTTCCATTTTCTGTTTTTGTTTGTTTGTTTGTGGGTGGTTTTTTTTAATTAATGAGAATCAATTAAAGACACTGTTGTTAAAGACATTGATAGATTTTCATTTATTTAAAATGCCATATACTATTGAAAAGCAGACTTAGAAATGGACAGCAGCTGTTGCCAAGGCATTGTTTATAACTATGTTAAAGCATATTTTATTCCAAAACCAAGAAGGTAGTAAAGGGAAAGTGAGATGGGAAAAGCTAAACATGTTGAATATAACTATAAGCTCTGAGAAATTAGTCATTCCTGATACATTTCCTAATGGAGATGGCAAGATCTAAATGTGTTTCAGTTGTTGGCTTTTGTGATTTAATTTAGGAAGGTAAATAATCTGTAGAATTGGTATTTAAGAAAATTATTAAAGTTTTCATTTGATATTCATAAAGTACCGTTAAAAATGTTTTGTATGAATGAATATCAAGCCAAATATCTTGCCGTTAGTACTTAAATTATGATTATGATGCAAGTATTTTTGTAATACCCAGAGCTTCATCTTATGGAGTAGTAACTAAAAGGTCCCCTAAAAGCTCCTTTCAAAAGTAATTTCAGTTTGGAAGTTAGAAATTTGAATCAGGAAGAATGATCTTAACAAAAATATAATCAGAACTAACTCTAATTCTCACTTTAAATATAGTGAATTTAATAAATACATTCAGTGTATACGGCTGCCAAGTCATCTTATTTTTAGTATTATGTAAAAATTGTCACACTGAACATTGTCCTAAAAATTACTGTCTCATTGATTTATTCATATCATCAACAAACAGGTAAAAGCAAAAGATGTAATTTTAAATGGAGAAGATGAGAACTTCCAAGATTATATGACTACGTTGCACCATTTTATTCTTGTATTGGTTTGTATGACCAGGTTTTGGTAGCAGGGAAGCTACAGGAGTGGTTTCTGTGTGAGAAGCTGTCAGAAGCTTCCCCCGTGTCCAGCAGAGCCAACACCATCTGGCTCCAGGGTGGACCTGCCATTGGCCAAGGCTGAACCATTGGTAGTAACACCTCTGTAATAACACATTTTAGAAGGAGAAAAAAGATATAACAGATATAATTGTGGTCACAGAAGAGCGGAGTGAGGACACGTGAGAGGAACTACTCTGTGAACACCAAAGCCAGTGGAGGAGGAGGAGGTGCTCCAGGTGCTAGAGATGAGGTTTCTTTGCAGACCTATCCGTGGTGCAGATCATGGTGAAGCAGCTGTGCCCCTGCAGCCCATGGAGGAGAACCATACTGGTGCAGGTGGATGCCCTGGACAGGGCTGTGAATCCATGGGGGACCCACGCTGGAGCAGGCTGTGCCTGAAGGACTGTACCCTATGGAAGAGTGACCCACATTGCAGCAGTTCATGGGCAACTGTTGCCTATGGGATGTACTCACACTGGAGAAGTTTATGGAGAACTGTCTCCCATGGGAGGCACCGCATGCTGGAGCAGGGGAAAGACTCTTCTCTCTGAGCAGTGGCAGGAACGTGGTGTGTTGAACTGACTGTAACACCCACTCCCTGTCTCCCTGCACCACTGTGGGGTGGGAGGTAGAACTTAGGAATCAGAGAGGGGTGGAAAGAAGGTGTTTTTAAGATTTATTTTATTTCTCATTACCCTGTTATGATTTTATTAGTATTAAATTCAATTAATATCCCCTTTCGAGTCTGTTTTGCCCATGAGATACTTGGGAAATGATCTCTCTCCATCCTTAACTCAACCCATGAACCCTTCATTTTTTTCTTCTCCCCTGTCCAGTTGCAGCTTTGCTGGGTGCCTGGCATTCAGCCCAGGTCAACTCTTTACAACTATTTCTTTATTTTACAAAACAGACTGAAAATTATTATCTTTTCCTTTTTATTTCCAAACTACTTTGTTAAGTTCTTGGAAGAAATTCTTAATAATATACAATGCTATACGTTACACAGGTGTTTAAATAAATACACTCTTTGAGGAGGAATATGTTTCTAAAAACTAAAAACATTCTGATAATTAGACCATGTTCCCTAGTGATATTTGACTTCCATTTAATTGAAACCAGTACTTTATGAAGCTACATATAAAGGTAGAATATGTTTAGCTTTATTTCTAGTTTTCCATAAATTTTCAAGTTTTCGTCTCACATCTCTTCAGAAGTTTGCTGAAGGTTGCAGGGTATTCATCAATGACCAAGTTGCAGTGGCCTCTTGGGTTTTCTAGTAAGAAAGACAGGGCTCCCACTTCCATACTCTTTCCTCATCTCAGAAAATACTTCTGTCACAGGTGATAGGAGGCAAATACTAAGTCCATGACAGGTACATAAAGTAAAACAAACAACAAAAGGCCTTTTTCTAACCGTTTAATAAAGTAACACACCTATATTACCAGGTTAGTGCCCTAGAGGTTGTCCTACTCTATGTGAGTTCACTAGAGTCTGTAGCCGGCAATTTTCTGTGTGCTACCCACCTGGGAGATCACAGATAGCTCAAAGTAGTTTCTCTCCTGCAGGGACCAAAGCTGAAGTCATACATGGGTGCAACTCAGAGCACTCTGCTTGCAGTGTGGATTCATCGTCTCCCAGTAACCATCTCATTATGCATGCTCTGGTGCAGGCCTTGGACTGGCAGATGGAACAAGCCTCATCACAAAGATAAATTCTCCTAGGGCCGTAGTCTTTCCTAGCAAATAAAACCCAATACCTTGCTTCTTTTCTTTAGATAACTTTGGTTGCATGGGCCAGACTCACTGTACTTCAGTCAGTGACATGTAGTCACTTCTGTCACTGCAATGCTAGAGCCACCAAAGCAGGGCTTGTTCCCAGTGTTTAATCTCAGCTCCAGAGCAATCTCCCATGTTAGAGTTGTAGGCTGCCTGCAGATAAGCAGGTCACAGTCTAGTGTTACTTTTCAGCTGGTTTTTGAAGCTAAGAATTAAGTGGGAAACCTTTATCCTATTCAATTGTACTTACCCTGGGCAAGAGGGACACAGCATTTTGATGACTCCAGAAAGCCCAGCCATCTACTCCATTGAATATTTTCCCGTTACAGACGCTGTTGACAAATGGTGCAGGCAGGTTCACAAGCTGAGTGCCAGATCTGTGCCAGGAACAGAAAGATAATGTCAGGACTAATGCTGAGGATGAGAGGGCTCTCTGAAAGAGGAAATGGTACAAAAGCGCTGTTGAATTTCAAAATAAAGCAATTACCCACCAAAAAAGACTATGTGTAGCGTGCACCTATCCATAATATTTCATGATCAGAAAGCCTCAGAAATAATTGAAAACCGCCAGTGAAAGAATTTAGTGATGTAACACAAAAATCTCTTGGAAAAAGAAGAAAGAGGATTTATGAAAATTTTGTGTCTCTGGAGGCAGGGAGGACACATGTTCTTTTTCCCTAATTTTACACTTCTTGAAGATTTTTACTACATCTTATGAAAGTGATATTGTAAATCCTCATGTCACAACTGGCATGAATCTTTTTGTTCCTAAGCTCTATATTCTACACAACCTCCATGTCGCCGGTCGAGGCGGGAGGCGACATGGGTCTCAGGATACCAGGCTTTTTTATTGCAACAGTACAGCTCCCTTTATACAGTCCTGGGTGACAAATGTACACACAGCTTTGGTTTACAACTTCATAACAACTCATGACTGGACACATAGCCCCATGTCTTAACACAATAGGTTAACCTCTAACAGGAAACCCACTCTGTGTTACAGTCCCCACTGTCCGTGGTTAACCCTCTGCCAGGTATAAGAAGTTCCATCTTTGATATTTCAGTTTACAGAGATCCCAGAACCAGCTGAGCTCCCCCACACCTCCATAACTGAGAAGTTCAGAATACTGATAATTACAAGTGTAAAGAGTGAGGACTCTCCTGGGAGAGATGAAAATTGTGCTCTATTAGATCCTGATGATGAATCATTACCGAGTAGGGAAAAAATTTTATTCACTCCATTAAATTTTCGTACACATTATGCTTTTAATTGAGTAAACAACTATGTAAGGACATATAAAAATATGTTTACTATTTTGGAAGAGAATTATAATTACTCTTTCAGAAAATAGTTTTACAAGTTATATAACATCAATCATATTTCACTAGTTTTCTAGATTTCTAGGTGTTGTACCTGAAATTACTGGCAATGAATCCTGCAAGGGATAACTTGTGTTTATGGTGTTGTTTACTCTAATCTCTGTGGCAAATGGAACACTGACATGAAAACAGCCACATTTCCATTTTTCATTAAATGTGATGTTGATATTTAGAAGTAGGTGGGCACACTTCACATTTAACAAATGATCACTTGGGTAATTTTAATGACAAATACATCTCTGTGTGGTCTACCATTTTCCCGGCAGAGCATTTATCCCTGTCAGCACTGCTGTGAATTTCAGTGCATCAGCTAGACAAAACTGAACTCAATCTTTTACCTGCCTTGGGAAATATCCAACACATTTCACATTTTCTTCTGAAATGCAGCTGACTAGGATGCAGAGCATCTCAAATGAACAAGGATTCATCAAATTATAGTTGCTATCAGTCTGATCCTGTAACTCTTTCCCTTTCTGTACACCTAGTCACACATGCTTGCACACACAACTTCTTTAAAGTGTGCCATTCTATGCAGAATGTTTATATGTGAGTGTATGAGTGTGAGACATGACAATTCTGTTGTTCTAACAGCAGATTGACACAAACATCAGAACTCTATTGACACGAAGCTGTTAGGAAGAATCTCTTACACTGTTTTCCATATTGATTTTTATTGTATTTCATTTTATATAATAGATACATATTTATTTTTGTCTAGTATAGCTTTGAACAAAGTTTTGTTGGTGTATCTATCTTTATTTAAATTCTCCTTTGTAAAAAAAAAAATAAAATAAAATAATCTGTGAGTAATGCATATAGAGATACTAGGCTGAAGATGAAGTCTGGTCTTTTACACTGGTTTTCTTGCAAGCAGTTGAATGTTGTGAGTGGTGTAAGCATTCAGAATTAGGAGTTCCATGTAGGGAAAGAGAAGAGACTTAGAGAAAGATCATACAGTAAAATTTCTGATGAAATGAAATTGCTAGTTACAAGAATGGATCCTTGCATGATCCATAACATAGAATGTTATGGATCAATGCTTCTCTGGACAACAGAAAGGATCTAAGCTTGTAGGACCTCTTTTTCCCTGATATGCAGACATCTGAGGTTGGGAGCTAGAAAAAATAAGATTCATTCAAGTTTTAATTTAACCTCAGCTCAGTTTGTTCAGAATTAAAAGCAAATTCTATCCACGGATGTGTACAGTAAAGAGGCAGCAAGAAGATGGAAGGATGTCTGTATTGTTGCTTTGATACAGAAGTACTTGAATTTCTGGCTGTTTATTTTGCTTCTGCATAATATAAAAAGGTTTCTTTTTGTCCTTCATTACAAATTCCAATACTTTCTTTCCTGACCTATGGGTCTCAGGAAAAGAGCAGAAAAAATGCAATGAATCACTTGGATCCTCCAGTCTTATAGAGCAGCATCAATTCTTGGTTTATCACCTTTCATTAGATGGGAATTAAAAAAAAACGATACAAATAGCTATGAGAAAATGGGATAAGAAAAATTAAGGTAGCGTGTTCAGTAAAGTAATAGTTTTCCTTTTCATTCTTGGCTGCAGATATTTAGTATTCTGCTCATACTTCAAGTCTTTTATCCCACCTTCCTCCTGTTTCTTGTTTTTCTGGCATTCAGCCTTACTTTGGCTGAGCTGATAAGAGGCAGCTGGCAAAAAGTCTTATTTGCATCTTCCTTCAGCTCTGCAGTGACTCAACGTGGTAGGTAACAGCTATGGAGGTGGAAAAACTTGGGATAAGCTAAGATCCTGGAGGAAAGGAAAAAAAGGAGAGAAGAAGTAATTACAGAGATGGAAAGCTAAGTCAGCATGTGCTAAAGAGACCAATGTTTCTGAAAATACAGGAAGGGGCCAAGAACAATACTTGAGACCTTCAGAGGAGGACTGATTCTCTTCAAAAATCTTTCAAAGAATAATGGACTAGATGTGATGAAGAAGAAAGGATTTAATTGGGAAAAGATTCTTAGGTCGGGGGGGAGGGGTATATTTTTGTACTCTTACTTACTTAATATTTATAAAAGCAACAATAAGATGATGCTCTTATTTTTCAGTTTATATTTGTATTGAACATATAAATAATAAATCTATTGAATAAATTTAGTAAACATATGATAAGTAGGGAGAAGGAAATTCTTAAAACATCTAGCAATTTGCAGTATTTTCTAATCTGCAATCTGGAATATTTTTTATTTTCATTTCTGGTTTTGTTGGCTTTTAAATGAAGAAAGCTATTTAATATGCCCACATTAATTATTTCTCTGTCTTTCTATCTCAGGTTTGTCCCTTACGCTATGAAGAAATGCAACCCTAGATGTTATCTGAAGTCTTAAAAGTGTGGAATGTACTGATCAGCAGGAATTACAGAAATTAATGTTTTAACAACGAATAAAATATAGCCATATTTCTTATGCTTCTCAATGACTTCTTCCTGAATTGTTCATAGGAAGACTTGAATAGCAAGTGGCTTTACTGGAATGTCTGTCTCTATCCCTGGTTTCACCTATCAAATCATTGCATGAGTCAGAAACCTTTCTGAGTCCCAGCTGATTGTTAGTGTCCTTAGTTTTGACTGGGGATGCTTGTTTTGTGGATAAATGTGAGAAAAATATTTAAGCAGAAGCTGAAATTCATCCTTTTAGCAGGGCTAAGAATAAGCCTTATACGTAAAATGTTAGTATATTATAAGAACATAAGAAATTTTCTTCTGGATGAGATCAAATTGTCCACTGAGTTCACCACCAAGACAATAAGAAATAGTGTTTAGGGAAAGCACACAAATCTGGCCAATATCTGATAATCACTTTCCTCATGTTTCTCCACAGTCATTGGGCTAACGATTCTGATTGCTCACTTCATCATCTAGATTACAAGTTTATAATTTATGAATTTGCCCAATCCTTTTTTGAAGAAGCTCCCATCTACCTCCATGATCTCTAGTAGAAAGAGATTCCAAAAAATTTCTGTCCACTGGGCAAAGAAATATGTTCTTTTACCTGATTTAAATGGATCTCCTGGTTGTCTCAATGGGTATTCCCTAATTCCAGGATCAGAGATTTAGGTGACTAACAGTTTCATGTTCGCCTTACCCATTTCAGTAATGAATTTGAAACTATGATCTTAGCTAATTCTTCTTCTTTATAGAAGGGTACACGGTTGTTGTTTTTTTTCTCTTTGAGAAGGTGACAAGACCTTCATCTTGTCAATTGCCCTCTTTGTGCTTATTCTATCTCCAGGACAGCCGTTCTGAGATACAGAGAGCAGTACTACAGGTGCAACTACAAACTCTTCACAATTTAAATCTTTCCAGAGAAAGGTACTAATGTTTCTTTCTCTCTCGGAAGAGGAAAAGGAAGGGAGAAAGAACAAATTATATTTATTATTCGTTGTACTTAAAGCTGAAATTTGATAGCAATGAATGGAATTTGAGGAAGAGAACATAATAGAACAGAAATAATTTTTAATTTACCATAAAACCTGTGCAAAGTTTGATTATGTAGTTATTTCAATTGCATGCAAGAGTTGTTTTCCATGGGTAGGTAATATATGACAACTTGCACAGGAAGTAAAGCTGCAGACTTTGTGGTAGATCTGAATACTCTCTCGTTCTGTGTCTATGACAACTGCCAGTTATTTTGTCACAGAAAATTTGTGATCAGACACTATCATACAGTGGCAGAAAGTGTGTCTTGTACTCTACTGCAGAGGAATAGTTCAACAAGAGTGTAAATTGTCAGGATATCAGGAAAGGCTTTTAGAGTTTAAAAAGACCATTCTTCTCAGAGACAGAGATAAGTGTTTCTGAGGCTCCAATATCTTCATCTGATAAGAGTCAGGAAGGATTCATACACTTCTCAAAGTAACAGGTGCTATTATGGAACTGTCATTAGAAAATAATTGACATTCTAGCCTCCCCCTATGTGTGTCTGATAATTTTATTTAGAGCCTAAATAAGTTCTAGCGTGAATAAAAATATGGTGGGTTCACATAATCACATGTGATTCTATTTATGCAGTCCATGTGAAAACCCCAAAAATAAACAAACAAAAAAAAAACCCCAGCCAAGCACAAAAGCCCTGGTCTGACCACAAAACACATAAAATCCCCACATTGTCCAAAGTCTTCGACTTTCTGTAATCCAAGACTTCAAGAAGGAAGTAAAAATACAGTTTCTGAGGAATTTCAGAAGGCGCTGCTTTCATTGTTTCCTGTACAGGAATGATATTTTAAAAGCATTTGTAAAAGTATGCTTCTTGTATGTAACATTCTTCTCTGGACTTCATTATTCATCAGAAAATCTTAAGGAGTGGACAGCTTTTCATGACTAAAAGTTTCAGCAAGGATTCAGCATGATTGCCATTCCCTCATGATACATCAGTATACAATATGTTCTTGGCACGATAACTTTTAACAGGTGAGTGCTGAGATTCTTGTAAGTTGAAGATGATGTTTGGTCTTGTAATGTGTCAGGAACCATTGTTTGCAGTTTGCTGAATGTATTTTAGATATTTTACTTCTGATGCACAGGTCTTTTGTCTTAGGTAATCTATTGTCTGCTGTGCTTCAAGAGATTTTCTTGGGTTTTACATAAACTTCATAGGCTTACTGACATGCTTTGCTCATTCTGAAACAGAATCTTGTCATTTGCTGTTTAATATTCTTCTTTTCATCTTATTCTGTATTAATAGTTATGAAAGGTTGTGATTTTCTCCTGTACTGAAGGAAAGGTGACACAGGGTCCTTTCTTCCTGTTATTTTCTGTAGTTCTTGAAAAGGAACCAATTCTAAATCACACAGGAGGCTGATAGACAAGGAAGGAATTGCTTATCCACCTCACATAAGGCTAAGGTAAACCACTTTCAAATCTATGCAAATATTTGTGATTTGCAGTTCCACTTGAAGTGGTGGGTTAGGTTTATGTACTTGGTAGAAAGGGTATTCACTTCCCAAGTGAAGTGGACAATGGAAAAAAAGAGCTTCTCTTGAGATATGGCATCCTTCATGTAAAGATGTTCAAAGCAAAAAAGAGGATTAATTTTTTATTGGTGATTTGTACACAGTAAAAGATGGGTACACCAGAGATGCAGTGCACCTGATTGTTCAGTCAGTGGATTCTTGGTACAAAATATCTCTGTATATAAGTACTCCTAAAAGTCATGCAGGGCTCACACTCATATTTCCTGTGTGTTGACAATCTAGTGACACAGTTGCTAGTCTTATAATTTATTACAGGTATGGAGAAAAATCATATCTTGTGAGTAAAGATAAGGGAAAAGATCTGAATGTCTTTGTACTTGTACCTATTTTTTTTTTCATTTTCCATTAAATATACATTTTCAGAATTTTAACTTCTATTTAGTGACCTATAACCTTATCTTTTTTCAAGGGCACTTCAATTTAAGAGCAGCAGTAACAGCAAGAGAAATAGCAGAAGTAGCAACAGCAGGGATTCTACATGTGTAGCTATGAGAAGTATTTCGGTAATGAAAGGGATAATTGTGGCTCCCTGCCTCTGCTGTAATTGAAAATCTAGTATAGTGCCTTTTCCATTTAACTTTATTGCTTGAGTTCAAACTGTTGTAGAGAAGAGAAAGCAACACTAGAATAATGTCTCTACTTGTGCTTTCCTGTCCATTCTCCAGTTTGAAACCCAGCATTAAAGTTAAAAGGAAGAGCAATTAGATATATGCAATTATTAAGGAGGTAGAGAACTATAATTATAAATTTCAGTAATGAAAAAGGATTGCTCACCAAATATTTACTTACTATGTCTGTCTATCAGGTTATCTCCAATGAGCTGGGAAACAAGTAACATGGTAACACAATTGTCCAGGTAATTTATGCTGAATTACAAGGGAAAACCTTTTCACTATAGTAATTGCCATGACATGTAAACTGAATGGCTAAAGCTGTTCCACCCACCGACAAAGCACAACCTTAAATCTGCAATGTTGAAGTTCTTTCACTTTCTACTGTCTTAATTGCCAGTGAAGATATGTAGTACATTGCACAGTACTCTTCCTTGATAATAACTATTCTCTTTCAATATTTTTTAAACTTGCTTAACTTTTTTTCTGTTGATCTGATATCTGAGTTTCTATAGCAGCATACGTGTGAATAGAAATGCAGTGGGGTTAATAATTCTAAATTCATCTGAAATATTATGCTCATTATCTACAGTTGGTTGTATCACTGTGAAAAGAGTAATTTTGAAAATGGTATTAAATATGGACTTGAACAGTAGGTTTACCGTCTTATAAGAAACTGTAGACACACAGAGCCCAGTCTTTCTCCCATCCTGACATGGCATCAGTTGGCTTCTGTTTTCAGGATGAAACCCATGTAGATATTTTGCAGTGATGATTCCATAAAGTCCTGTTTTGACCCTATCAGTATTTACCATATTGTATTTCAAGTAAAATTAATGGAGCTACTGTAGATGTATATCCTTTACAATTAGAGGAAAAATTTACCTTGTATTTGGTGAATGGGCATGGAGAGAGGTACTTGATATTTTACTGCAAAAGGCAAAATAAGAACTGCACGGAAAAGATCTTCAAGGACATGAAATAAAAAGGAGCTATCAACAATCATACTCTCCCGCCTTAATGAAAACTGGAAACACCCTCTTTTTTTTTTCTGTTTGTATATTTTATTATCTTCTCAGCATACTATTTTTCACAGGTGAATATTTTTAGTATGTGTAAAGAGATAGAGACTTTCATTTGGACATTCTATTCGAAATCAGTTAAAGGTTTTTTGAGTCAAACATAAGTGTCTAATTCACATCCTGTGAAGAGTCAGTCATCCTTTGTTAGTGTTAAAAAAAAAAGTCATGGAAGCACAGACCTTAAGACAAAAGAGGAGAACAAACTGAGGTATCAGTGTGACTTGGGATGGAGAAGAACTCTGACCATGTTAAAATTTTGGGAATTTGAATATTTGAATGTAGTCATTAGCTTAGTCAAATTTAGAGATATAGATTTGTTTTAGATATAAAGAGAACAGGGGGATGGGCATTATTAACTGATAGCTGCGTGAGCTCAAACTGATATAGATATGTGAGTTCTTGGACAAAATGTGGTTTTTTTCCTTGTTCTTCAGATCATCTCTAAAATCCACACATGTATCCCCTGTGCTACAGTACTGGTAATCTCCTGAGGAGTTATCAGATTTAAAAAAACAAACCAACAATTTAACTATCCTTTGGAGTAAAGTGCCAGGAATAAGGAAAAAGTGAGGAAATAAGATATTTGAACATAAATACAGCTTAAAAATACTAAAAAGTAAACATCTTTATAGATGTAGCTGCTAGACAGATGAAAAATTAACTAAGGCAATAAACTGCAAAACATCACAAGTAACATTTTGGAAAAAAAGTTATACGCTGTGATTTTTTCTAAATTGGTGGAAAATACAAAATACTTCGTCTTTGGCTTGCTGTTACACTAGTATCTATTTCAAAAGCACCGGTATTTCTTAGAATTCTAATATAGATGTGAAAAAAAAATTAATTATTTTATTCCAAAAGTGACAATTAAATAGTCTTGAAGATAGAATTCTGTAATAAGTATTTCAGAGATTAGTAACTGATTGAAATAAAAGATAAATCAAAGAATATTACATCAACATAATGTACTTATCAAATTTTCAGCAATACAATGAGTCTGAGTGTTTGATTATGTTTGGCATTTTGGTTATCTACTACTTATCCTGTAGCAAAATATTTTGTAATCTTACAAGCTATTTTGTTACTGTTCACAACTTTTTACAAATATTTCCAATTGAATAATCCAGTTTCACTTTCACTGGATTATACCTTGATAGGGGCCACCTGCTGTAAACATTCATGAGCCAATACTTAAGATCAAATATCTGTCTCAGAGTAACTGTTTCCTAACTATACTGAGCAGAGCATACAGAATTTCAAATTATTGGACAAATATGCACAATTGACCCCAAGTCAAGTCTCTTTGCTAATGGTGCTAAAGGAGTCAGTGACAGTGAAAAACACTATGTATGTAGTTATATATACTTTTTATATACTTACCCTGCTCTGTCATGATAAGGAAGCTGGTAAAGAATGTCATCAGAACAAAGATCATAAAAATAGGGTGAGACGTTTGGCACATATTGTAATTTCTACCCTAAATATCCAAGAAACCTAGTTAATTGAAATTCACAAGGAGTTTTACTTCCCGTGGCATAGGGGTTAGAACCAGATGATCTTTAAGATCCTTTCTATGATTCTACAATCTTACAATAATTTTTTCAAGTTCTTTCTGGGCAGGTCAAATACAATATGTTGCCATTAGAAGGTAAAATCCTGCCTCTGTTGGGCTGCACAGTAAAGAATATTCTTTACTGCAGTATCCTTAAAGGCAGATATGAAAGACAAAGCCTGAAGTTTACTAACTGGAAGTATAAAATTGAAAATTGCTTTAGTTTTTTGGAAAAAGATTCCCTTTACTTGGATATTCCCAGTTTCCATTAAACCTGAAAAGCCCTCTCTTCCCCCCCCCCAAAAAAAAACAAAAACAAAAACAAAAAACCACAAAACCCCCCACAGAAATTGATACCTACATAATTAAAAATGGGGACCTGAAAAATAACTGTATTCCAGGAGAGTGAAAATATTCTCAATTAGAAAAAGGAAGCAGAAATGGGAAAACAGTAAAAAACAGTTCCTGAGTGTTCATTAGAATTTGACCTGTTGGGAAGCCTTAGCTTTCCTTCCACAGTGGAATGCTAAATCTCTATTGATATGGAAAACAAATTGAAATTCAAATCAGTGACGGAATTATAGAACTATTGTTGCTGTATAAGAAAGGAATTCCATATTATAGAAAAGAAAGTTTTGTATATGTCTGAACACAGCTTTTGCATGTCAAATCTGCCAAGGAGTTTGAAGTGAAGCCATTTGTAAGGTACATGAGGATTTCCCCACCAACAACTCCAACAGGCAAAAGAGAAACAATTTTGCTGCCATTATAAGTGTCATAGCTATTTTAACTGCAAAGAATGTATATTAGATGTTCTTGATAATATTCTGCAAAAGTTGTAGGAGGAGTCTACAAAAAAGGAAAAAGGTGAAATTGTTCTTAATACAGACTGAAATTAGAATAAAATTTGCTTAAAGTGAAGGTGGAGAAAATTCCTTTCTAGGACAAACTGCAGAGACTGAAATTGTATTTGGGATTATGATTCTGTGCACACTCTACATGCTGGAACTAGGCAGGATTGGACATATCCACACACTGTACAAAGACTGTGGTTATTCCAAGATGTGGGCTGAATTTTGGATTGCTGACTCTTTTAAATGAATGATATTTTCTTTCCTATCCTATCACTTTAACTTCTGGACATGTAGTTGCATTTTTGGTGAGAGTAGCACCGTTAAAAATGCACATAATAATAGGTATACTGCCTTTATTCTGCAAGATATAGAGGTCAAAAACGTTGTTTATGCTGGATGGATGCTTACAAAGTTATGTTTTTCCTAATGGAACAGTTTTGACAGCTGAGATTGGTTCAGCTTCATGACATTCAGAAATGCATCAGTACATGTCATATTCTTCACAGCAGGATATTTTATTATTGTGAACTGTAAATTACCCTGCAAAAATATAGGTATAAAAACATTTTAAAATATTGAGAATGAGGAATCAGAAATTGAATTAAAGAATATTGTGACCATAAAATACAACAGTATTATATCTAAGAAAAAAACCTGTAAAAAAACTCCCAAAAAACCCAAAGAGAAAAGAACATTATATCTCTGTGAATGATTTTATTTTTTTTAAGTGAAAACCAGTCTTAGAAATAAAATTTAGCATTATTTCATCAGGAAACTCCTACATACCATTAAACACAGACAAAATTAAAATGTTATTTTTAAAGAAGGACATTGTCAAGGGCTTTTGTCTCTCCCTATATAACCAAGATGAACCTTAAGGATATTCTACCTTCTTTCAGTTTGTAAAGCTTATGTCTTCAGCTATATGAGATGTGTAGCACGTGATGGAATTAGTGTACAGTGTCTGTTGGTAAGGAATAGTAGTCACAGGGATGGCTAATTCTGCTGAGTATTCTCTGAGGTGATTAATTGTTACTCCTTATTTCAGTAAGTGACTAATTTATGTTGTCAGAGATTTACTGCCTGCTGTTCAGCATGTGACAAAGTGATTCCAAACTGTACTCTCTGAGTTACTTGAACTGCAGCAAGGCTGGAGTAATTACAGTGTTGTGTAAGTGGAATTTCAATGGAAGCAATATAGCTAGACCCAGGGAAGTGCAGAGGGCTGGTTTTCTCTATGTGTATGATGTTGCTGCCATACTTGAGTGTATCTGCAAAGACATAGTGATACATTGAATCTAGAGATTTAATACATTTATTTTGTTTAAATTCAACAGTTACTTGGAAATAGAATCATACATACCTCACCAACTTTTTAAAAGTACAGACTACCAGGAACAATTGTCTGTTAATTCAGAAAAATATGTTGTAAAAAATTGGAAGGAAAAGCTAGGTCCAGTAGTTGCTACTAATGTCTTTTGAAACAGAGACTGGAGCATAATGTCAGTGTCTGTTAGTGAATGTTAGTGAAAAGAGGTATTTCCTCATCCCATTCACATGTTCATCTTGAAAAATAAAGAATGATCTTCTACACACTAAATACTACACAATACCTTCTGTGTGTTTCAGTTATGTTTATAAACTCCTTCAGCCAATACCCAGTAGTTAAACTTGATCATTTACCCACACTTGTGTTTTTGTGGTTTTGAGGCTTTTTTACTCAGTATTTGAGAAACATATCTAGGGTGCAATCATTTTGTGTCTGTGTCAGCTCATTCAAGTCACATTTCTAAGAGGGTTTTTTTTGTCTGTAGCCATATAGGACAGACATCTTTATTTAATGGGTGCAAGGATTTAAAAACATGCATTGGAGAATGCACATCATCTAAACCTTTTGTTCACACTTTTGCCAACAGCAGACAGTGCTGTGAAGAGACCAAAACAGAATTTCAAATCTTGAGCTAAATATTGCAAGATTTGGGAAAAATCATCAGACCCAGAAACACTTTTTATTTTCATGGAAATTTTTTTTTTTTTTTGAAAAAAAAAATCTTTTGTGAATATGGTCTTTTCATAACTCTTGTAGGACAAACAGGAAACAGATGCAGCCAAAAAAAGTAAATTTTTGTTCAACGTGAGCCCTTTGAATTTATTGTCATGAACTACTTATGGAGCTCCTCAGAGAGAATCTGATTTTGACCAGTAGTATTATGTGTAAGGTATGTTTCCCTAAAGTTAGATTCTACAATAGAACACCTATAACATTGTCCAGAACCTCTATGAATATATCCAGTTTCTCTAAACCAAAGTAAAATCAATAATCTTCACACAAACATGTTTGAAACTAATCTTAAAGCATGCTACTGAAGTAATGTCTCTGACAATGAACTTTCAGTTTTAATGACTCAAGAGACTTCTTTATTAAACATTGCATTAAATCAATCAACCTTATATAAGGATCAGATTAAGGATTTGCATACTGGTAAAGGTTAGGAAATCTCTATGTTGTTATTATTTTTAATTTACATCTTTAATGAAGTGTAGCATCACCATGATTGCTAGTTTGGTTTCCCTCTATTTGAATATATAGGACTTGAGTTTACTTTTGATGTACTCGCAGTCATCTCATATGTGAAAAATATACCAAAGCATGTAAATTTTGGTTGAAAAAATCATATAGATTTTCTGCTTAAAACAAACAAACTGGCACACAGATAGGACATTTCCATGGACCAGTCTAATGTAAAAGGATTACCGCGCATCAGAACATTGAAACTGCTGTTAATTACAATTTTGTAAATTTAACAGACTTCGTGTTGACATACTAAAACCCTAGACTAGCAGTCTAATGTTTCTCTTTGAGTTACAAAAAGTGAATTACTTTCAACACTTTCTGATTGGAAACACTGCTTTTTAACTTACTTTTAACAATGAGTTATTTTTATTTACTTCAATCTATGGATATAAGTAGAATCTTCTTTTTATATAGGGCTGTTGTTGTGAGAATCCCTGTGACAATCAATACCAGTACTTACAGGAAAATTATTCTTCTAAAATCATTGTAAATCAGAGGGGATAATGTGCTCATGAAGATATGAATATTAGCAGATATAGAGCTTTGATGAAGAATAGCAAAGTAGAATACTAAATTAGTGCGAAGAACTGATTCAGTTTTACCAGGACATTTTTACACCCTTAATTTGAACTTAGAACTTGTGTTTCCTACATACTAAATTTCACTTACTGAATTTGATTCATGGTTTTTTTTATAATCCTTTCAGGAAACTAACATTAAAAAAATAATTAAAAAAATTGAAAAAAAAAAAAGGAAAAAAACTAAAGAAAATAATAGAGTTAACTAGAAATTAGTATCAGAAAAGACTAGAGGAAAGAAAAAAAAAAGCAGAGAGAAAAATAAAAAATACCAAAACATCTTGCAAAGTTGTATGAGAATGTCCATGAGTGGATAAATTGGTGTCTACATGATTATTTGCGCACTCGTGATCTTCAGAGCTGTATAAAGGGAAAAGATCGAATTGGCATTCAGCTCTTACAGTGACTGTAACTCTCCAATGCTACAAAACCATGACAGGAATAGATGTAGTCCTGTGGTGTACATAACTCCAGCAGAGATAAGGGAATATCAATATTAATACAAAGACTTTAGATTCTAACAAGAAACCAAATATTTCCAGATTGGACTTTTAATTTTTGATTAATTTATTCCTTAATGAGGATAGGGTTTGATGCCCTGTAAGATGTTTTTCTGGCCTATTTCTTGTGTTTTCTATTTTGGGCCTGTTTCCTAGTGCAAAATAATGTATTGTAATAGCTGTAGCTGCCCTATATGTCTGAGTCAGGGCCCAAAGAAGGAATCTCAGCTACTACTATCTTCACATGTACATTTTACTTGACCTAATGACATTCATGAAGATCTTACCCTTAAGATTAGTTTTCTGTTTCAAAGTAAAATATGGGCCACTTGGATTTAATGAGGCAGTGACAAATATTAAAAAAAAAGAAAAATTTGCTACTCTGACCTTTAGTCTTTTTATTCAAATATGTCTTCACAACTGAAGAAGGTATCACAAAATAAACCAAAATTCCAATTAAAAAAAATTTAAATCTTTAATACAAATTTCATACTGGACATATGTCTCTGAGATTGTATCTAAGAACCTTGAGATATTTTAAAATTTTTAATTTTATTTAATCCTCTTGGGAGTGATCACTTGGTTTCTAAGAAAGTATTATGAGGATAAAAGTTCATATAACATTCTTGTTCAACACTTATATATGGTGTCTTGGTTCTGAATTATTTAGAGAAATTTTCTAACCAGTTCTTGCTATTTTTAATATTAACAATCTGCCTGATTCTTTGGAGGAAAAGGTGTTATGGAGAGAAAAAAAAAAAAAAAAGAAAGTAAAGCTTTCATGAGCTATTTTGTTGACATCTGGGAGGGGATGGGTATGACCTTGTTGAAATTACTAACTTTCAACATCCTCTGGGAACTCAAATGTTTCAGCACCATGGAATGAAGCTACTAGGAATTCAGATTTATGAAACTTGTTCTCATGTATGGAGTGAATAAACTAATATTTTGGTATGTTATGTTTATAAAAGTGATTTCAGTGTCCTAGTTCTTAAAACAAAGACAATAATTAAAAATGAGCAGTATTTGCTAATTTGTTTATTCTGATATATCATCAGTAGGTAAAAAAAACCCTGCATATTTCAAATAGGGTAGGTTTGGTGGAAATGAAATTTGTTTTCCATTGTGATAGCAGCATACAATAGTCTGACAGAAAAAAATAAATAAAGAAAAATTTACTTCAGTAGAGACCTTCTAGTAGCTCACACTGAGATAAAGAAAGAAGGACCTTTTAACTCATGATGGCAGCTGACAAAGGGAGGTGGCAATGACACTTCATGATAGCCCTGCTGGCTTCCTCCCTGCTGATCAAAGAACACTGCTTCTGCTTGGGAACCCCTGGCTGTACTGGGGTCTGGTGCAAGCCCTTCATAAAAGAAGGTCTTTAGATGAAGGCTGTAGAGGCAAAGCCATTAGCTCAAATTCTGCCAAGTTTTTTGAGAAACCTGGCTTCATCTCAAAAACCAAGAGCACAGGTGCTCTGGAAAAGTATACCCCATAACAAAGATAACTCTTCTGCTGGATGTAAGATGTCTTTCGATTTAGACTATGAAGTAAAAATTCGTGTTAATACACATTATAATGTAGGATGATACAGTATATCCTTAACACTTACTCTGAAAATTAATTGTATTCTTAGCATTTCTTTTTGCTTAGCATTGGCATTTGCACTTTATTACAAGTGAATATATGTACACATAGGGCACTCTATACCAGGTTCTACTATATTACCTAATCATAGCATGTTTAAGCAATAAATTAAGTAATTAATAAAATATTAAAAACATGGCTGCCAGATTATGCTAAACCAGATTTCATTGATTGTAGCATTCATACATGGAAAAATCTGAAATTTCCCACCTCTCCCAAAGTAACACACAGACATACAAGAGAAAGGAGAAGTAGAAGATGTTTTCTCTGTACAATACCGAGGATTGCAAGAGAAATACTGACAGAATTGAGCTCAGTGAAAGAATGTTAAACTGAAGTTAGCAGGGGATTTTATGGATGATTTCTGAGTCTGATCCATGCTAAGGGGAAGGGAAAAAAGGAGAAGAGTGCCAATTTGAATAGGCAAAAAGATTTTAGAGTCCTGTAGAAAAGAAACAGGGACAAATTAAGTGGATTTTAGTGGACATTGACTTTCATACCATATGGTCCAGTGCAACAAAAGTGTGATTGCCTGCTGACTTTAGGCATGCAATTAGAAACACTAAATAGTAGTGGAGTTTGAGAACTGATAAGCATCAGCACAAGTTTCAGTCACTGAGCTCAGATCTTGCTAAAGCCAAACCCAGCAAGGGATTTTAAAACTGCCTATGGCATTTTCAAATCAATCCATCAGTCTGTAGGTAGCAATGCAAAGAGTGCACAGCCAGCACAATACATGTTCCAGCCAGTGACAACTCTGCTAGTGCATTCTGTGCAAGCCACAAGCAATTCAAAAGTTCTGAGGAAAGAATCACAATAAATGAGTCTCTGTTCCCAAGAGGTTGAAACATGATTATAAGGATCAGGAAACAGCAGTGTCACTTGAACAAGAAATAATGCAACATAAAATTAGATGCATGGAAAAAAGACTCTTGCATACAGATCACCCTAGCTTATTATAGCACTCCTCTTTCTCACAACATGACTTGTTTAAGTTTTTTTTTTAGTTTTGGTTGGTTGGTTGGTTTGGTTTTGGTTTGGGTTTGGGTTTTTGTTTGTTTTTTTGGTTTTTTTTTTTTTTGTTTTTTTGTTTTTTTTTGTTAATTACACAGAGAAAAACTGCAGTGTTTCAGGCCAAACTTAAATTAATTGTAAAAAACATGACCTGTCAATGAAAATGCTCTCTTCCGTGCAATGCAGTGAAACCTAGTGCAGGTGAACAGGTAACTAGTTGCTATTAAGCTTATGATAATGTGCTGGAAAAACAGGGTGAGACAGACATTAGAGTCAGATTTAGTGACAGTATTAAAGCAACCAGCTAACATTGGTAATGATTTTAGCAATAAAGGAATATGCATAGCTGAACTCTAAAATGGGTTTTCATTTCTGAAATATTTAATTGAGAGTCAAAAACTACAGGTATTGAAGGGAGAAGACTTCTTGCACAAAGAATTCTCTATATGTTAGTGGTTAAAAACAGGTACACTTCTCCGTATACCTACATTTCAAGTAGTCTTTTGGCTGAAATCTGAGTTGTTTCTGTTCTATAGCAGATAAACAGCCAATCCGAAAGCAGAAACATTTAATTTTGTTCCCAAGGCAAAATCCAAACCAAGTGGAGAATATTTGTCTTCAAAGTCTTTTTTAATGGAATGATGTTTAACTCAACATTTTTTACTCTTGAAGACCAGCTCCCACTTCGGCATACAGTGATTAGCACAATGATAAATAAAAACAACAAAAAACAAAGTGTATTTCCTTAAACAAGCTCCATATTAAAAACAAAGATTACATTTTATGAGACTTTGTTATACTCATCAGAATTGTGGTTAATGAGATCTAAATCAAGTCTTACTGATAATTCTTCATCATTGGCTGAGCTTAAATTGGCAGTTATCAAGCTACAGAATAATTTTATTTTATGTACTGCACTAGATTATTTGTCGACACTAGTATTAAAGTCTATGCAAATAATCTAACCAGATCAATGGTAAGAAGTATTTCGGTGTAAGCAGGATAATGTTAATCCGTCTCTTTGACCTGACAGTTCCTGAAAATGTTATTTGAAGAAATATCAGAAAATAACAGTGAGTGGATTATCGCTAAAACTGCTGACGGAAAAAAATATACCTTCTAGAAAAAAAAAACTGGAACTAAATTCCACCTATTATCTGGCATAAAATCCACGTGGCATTAAGAGAAGAATGAACTAAAACAACAGAAAATAGAGAAGCATGTTTGTTTTTTCCCCTTATGCATATAGGTACATATATATGTATATATATATAACCATTTAAATTTTTCTTACTGATTTTTCACATAAGCTTTTGTTTCTGACTATATTAAGACAGTCCTGAGGCTGCTTTGATACCTGCTTCTGGGCAAGTCTGTTCGAAAGCCTCTTCCCTTAAAGGTTTACAAAGTCATTTAGATTAGATTCCTTTTCAGGTTACATATGTCTCACTGTGCCTCATGGTCGTGGTAAAATTTTTTTATATTATTTTATTCTATATTGCCTATGAGATAAAACTTTTTGACAATCCCATCACATTTGGGTTTGGAGGGATTTTTTTAGATTTTGGAGGGGTTTTTTGTTTGATTTATTTTATTTTGATTTCGGGGCTTTGTTGTTTTTTGTTTTGGTTTGGTATGGGTTTTTTGGTTCATTTTTGGTTTTGGGGTGGTTTCCATTTTGTTTTTTTATTTTGCATTTTTCCAGTTTCACCTTTCTCCCTTTTAGTTCCACACAGCTCATTCAACTTATTTTCCATGTTAATTTTTACATTCTAGACTTTTTCCAGTCCAGTGTGCTAGGCCTGCATACAACTTTATCCTTAAAAGTCATGTTTTGAATCATTGTGTGTTGAAGAGATGGCTTTAGATAAATTCCCATTAAATTACTGAAATATGAGATCTACCCTAAATCAAAAGTAATAATAAAAAGGGACTTTCTTAGAAAACGGACTATAAATTTCTCCTATTTTCACAATTTGCCATACGTTGTCACTGTGACCAGTTCCATTATTACCATCTGTTTCAAAAGCAAATGGTATCTTAGGCTGTTACCTGACTATAGTTATTAGGACAGCTCAGCACGCAGATTTTATACCAGAGAAGAATAAAACAGATAAAAATTAGAAGAAAGTTACAGAAGCAAAGAAGGCATATTACAATATAAAGCTTTTTTCAAACTTAATTCCTTCTGTTATCTTTTCCATGAGTCATTGTTCTATAAAATGCACCATTTTGGAGAGAATAGTATTTATTTTCAAAGTTAAAAAAAAAAAAGAAAGAAAAAATATTTATTTACATAAGGTCCACCAATGTCCCCTCTAATAGTTCAGTAATGTGCTTTAGTTGTTTTACAATGGTTAATTACAATTATATTTTTCTAGTGATACATTTTCTTTTTAGCTCTTTTATTAGGATAAACTGGTTTTGAACAATAAAAAAGTGTGGGTTTTTTAATTTCATTTATGTGAAATTGCATACAAATTTATACAAATGTATACAAATTTCTGCTTGTCTAGATATTTTCATTAAAATAATCCCTACTGAGATATATAAAATACTCATGTTTTTTTAAAAATCCATTTAGTGTATTTGTAGAATTCAAGTTCAGGGAAACAAAGAGGAAAAAGGAGTTTAAGAGAATAAAAGTATACTAGGAAAAACAATAGTTGAGAAAAACTGTTTATAAGGAAATTTAGCTCAAAGAAGGATGCAGGCTAGGAATATGGCAGGAATTTTTGTGTCTTTCTCTTTCTCTGGGATAGAATAATGATCGGAATTGAAAAAATTAGATAATGATGTCTAAATCAGGTTAGGTAATAAACTGTAAATAGATCAGAGGAATCCACAATTTACAAGACAAAACCCAACCTTCTCAGAATGTTGTTGTAGATACATTTTGTTCTGTATATAGTTCTGCTAAAATATTAAGAAGAAAAACACTTCAGGAAATTTGCAAATTTGAAGTATTTAACATACATTCGAGGACAAAGGTTTCAGGACTGTTTTGTCATCATCTACAGACTAAGCTAAACCCTCCTTTAAAATAAGCTATCCAATACAAAAATATCTCATGCATTCATTTACAAGTGGACTTCTGGGCATAATGCGCTGTTGCCTGATGTGGTGACTGGAAACATGATGAATAGTGTAAAAGAATCACTTCGTGTATAATCCATTTCTGACTTCTCTGTGAAAAAACACAGCAGGAGATTTCAACGGTTCCAAGGTCTTGGGCATCCTGGGCCTGGGTACCACAGGGAGCTATTCTCAAAAGCCATGCTATGAAATACATAACCATTTCATTATGTTTAAAGGCATTAGTGATCAAGTATTGTTTATGATGTGTTTAATGTAAGAGTGGAACTATGCACTTCCATGCATAGCTGAGTGTGTGTACACAAGTATATTCCATACAGTAAGAACCATTCCAGGTCTGGTCCTCACTATGACTGTGCTGAATTTGATGATTTGCAAAACTGAAATGGTGCAGCACTGGAACAAAGTATGGCAGTGTTCTCAAACAAGCTACAGCTACATTTTCTCAGAGATGTGTTTTGGAACAGCTAGTGCAAAAAATAGCATAATAACAGTTAATATCCTTTTCCTTTACAAAGCACTTTACAAGCTTTAACTAATTAATTATTATGTATCACTCATCATTAGACAACAATGTAAGAACTTGGTATACAATTCTCTAATGGCTGTTACTAAGAAGTCCCTTTGGGAGGCACTCAAAAGGTTTAATGCTTAGTGTTGAAGAGATCATTAGCTCAGCCTTTCTAAATCACTTGTTCTTGTGTATATTTAAAAAATCCCACATACTCATAATTTTATATGGATCTAGGTCTTTGAAGCATGGAGTTTATATACTTTTTGTTTTCTAGAGAAATTTCTAGAGGAATATGTATTTTTACATAACTTTTCCTTACTATTTTGTAGAGATTTATTTGCATTCTACATGGTACAGCCTGTGAGAAGACAAGTACAGCAAAAAACCAGAAATATCAGAGTGTTGCAGAGTCTGCTTTGTGTGATTCTTTTCAGAATTATGTGGTGTGAATCAGAAATGAGAAAATATTTGATTGCAATGTTGTTGCTTTCTGACAGCTTTCTGAAATGCTTTTTAGAAACTTACTGTTTCCAATTAATTATAAAATCATGAGTTGCTTGGCTGTAGTTGTCCAAATTTGGGAAATATTGAATTTCAGCACTTTGGTGAAAGGAAGCTCTTAATATCTCTACTTTTTGCATTTTATTAAAAAACAAATAAAAAAATACCCTCTCTTTTCAAGGCTTTTTCTCTCTTGGGATTAGGTTAATATAGCTCATATGCCCTTTAACATACCACTTAGCAATTGTGTGCTGCAGCTGACAGCTGGGGCATGACAGCATCTTGTTTATCCATCTTGTACCAGTCTATGAGAAAGGCTGGCATATTTTGTCAGGAATGCCTATATTTAAGCTTCTTGTCATATAAATGAAGAGGAAAATGTGTTAAAATGCGCAAGTGTAAATGACTACTTCTCCAATTTAAGGGATTTCCTTTTTGAATTTTCACTGAACAAAAACAAACCCAAAAGCATATCCCTTGAGTTACTATTAACCGTGCCAAGGGACACATTTAGCTGGAGAGTTTGGATCTCTACCTCCCTTCATTCAAGCCAATATTTTCCATAATCTCCTTACAGTGCCTCAATTTCCCTGCCTCAGAAATGAGTGGGTTACTTCAGAACTGAACCAAAGTGAAAACTGAAATTTAGGCTGTATAAATGATTAGATATAGAGCTACCCAAGGAGAGATGACTTTGTAATCCCATGTTATCTTCACCTGTACTGAAAATAACAAATCTTCTGGAGGAGAATTTTTTTTCTTGAATATGTTAGTCTTTCCTTCAAAAAATGATTGCTTGCAATCTTTTTTCTCACTAGAAAGTCTTACTCAAAAAAAAAAAAAATCAGCACACATTAAACAATTCAAAGTAAGTGACCTATTAAGAAATCATAGAATTAACCAGGTTGAAAAAGACCTCCAAGATCATCAAGTCCAGCCCCTGATCCAACACTGCCATGGTTACTAGACCATGGCACTAAGTGTCACATCCAGCCTCATCTTAAAAACCTCCAGGGATGGTTGAATCCACCACTTCCCTGGGCAGTCCATTCCAATATCTGATTACTTTATCTGTAAAGAATTTCTTTTAATATCCAACCTAAACCTCCCCGACGGAGCTTAAGACCATGCCCTCTTGTCTTACTAATAGTTACCTGGGAGAAGAGACTTGGCTACACCCTCCTTTCAGGTAGTTGTAGAAAGTGATGAGGTATCCCCTGAGCCTTTTCTTCTCCGGGATGAACAACCCCAGCTCCCTCAGCCTCTCCTCACAAGACTAGTGCTCGAGTCCCTTCACCAGCCTTACTGCTCCTCTCTGGACCTGCTCCAGCACCTCAATGTCTTTCCTGAACTGAGGGGCCCAGAACTGGACACAGCACTCCAGGTGTGGCCTCACCAGCACTGATTATAGGGGGACAATCACTTCCCTGCTCCTGCTGGACACACCGTTCCTGATACAGGTCAGGATGCCATTGGCCTTGACCTGATAAGTGTTTAAAAATACTTAATTTTATTTAAATTATTAAATTATTTAATTTAATTTAAGAAAAAAAAAAAAAAACAACACCATACATTTTGTACAGGCAATACTACAGATAAAGAATCAAGACCTACACAGAAATTTTTAAATTTAAGCCTGTGAACAAGGGTATTATAATCTTCTCAGGGATGCAGACCTCAGTTTCAGATTACTTTTCCATGACATAATCATAGGCAAAAGCTACTGAAATACCCTCCGGATCTTTTTCACAGAGAACAGTTGTATTCACTCATACTGTCTAAACATTCTATTTTAAATGTTGTGCATAACAGTTAAAGAAATAATGGTTGGATTTTTTTATGAGATTAAAAAAAAAGTTATATGTTTGTTTTGCATTTGTAAGAGTTATGTTCTTTATTTATTTTTGAAATAGTTAATTTCGTTTTGTTTTATTTTTCATTTTAATTTGCACAAACTCCTAATAACAGATGAAATAAAATATTAAGTTAAACTATGTTCTGGTTGTACTTTGTGATGATAGAGATGTAACTCTATTTATCTATAAGGTGCATTTGCATTGTTTTGCCAAGGACTTCACTAATTTTTTCCAAGCACATCAATTCCAGACTAGATTGAGTAAGTTTTACACGTGAAAACAGAAATCTGGGAATATTTGAAAAGACTATTTAGCGTGTGGTCTTCACCTATTACTGAGGCTTTATAGATTACAGAATAAAAATTAGAAGTACAGTAGGAAACTCTACTTTTCTACAATTTTTTCAGTGTTTTTCTATAACTTTAGACAAATTTCAGTGATTTTTTTCTATCCTAATTCAGTTCAGAATAAAGTGATGTTTGGGATAAACTTTTTTTTGTTTGTTTTCCTTAGAAGGAAATAAAATCCACTGAGTTCTTTAAAAAAAGTTCTCTTGAAGTTGTTACGAAAAAAAAGGACCCGAGGTCTTCACCCTATTCCCCTTTTTCACCTCTCCCCCTTCTTTCCCCTTCCCTTTCCTTTTTTTTTTTTTTTTTTTTTTTTTTTTTTTTTTTTTTTTTTTTTTTTTTTTTTTTTTTTTTTTTTTTTTTTTTTTTTTTTTTTTTTTTTTTTTTCCTTTTCCTTTTGCTTTTCTTCATTTCCTGTAAGGGAGAAAGAAGTAGTAGAAAGACTTAAACTGTCTCATATTTAATTGGCTACTGACCTTGCCATTTTTTTGCCACACTTGATTGTGCAGGAGCTGCTGGTAGCTGACTTTGTTTCAGGTCTGTAAATTCCAAAGACAAAAATTACACTTTGGAAATAGAAAAATTATTTCAGCATGATAGTCCCCGACATTGAAGGATTAACAGATTATTTAATCCATAGAACCCATCATTTGGTCAGAAACTGAAAAAAATTCTATTCATTGATTCATGGTATTTATCGTACTAACATTCATCACAATGTTCCAATTAGCTATTAATGTCCATGTCACAAGTATTATTATAAGATTTGCACTGCAACTCATCATTGATTAACTGGACCATCATTTTAAAGTGCTACAGGAATTATGCAAAGTAGCTGTCTTCTGCTTTCAGCTATGTTTAATTTATGCTCATCACAGTTACCAAGGATACATTTTTTTTGCTGCATATGCAAGTATTATGGTCATCTGTTATTTAATAAATCCCAATAAATATTTTGACAGTGAAAGATTCAGATGAAAAAATAAGTCTCATGCATAAGTAATGTAAAATGTTGTTAATGAGAGGAAAACGTTCCTATTTCCTGTTAATTTTTAGAAAATAAAAAAAAATAATGAAAAAACCCCAAAACAAACAAAACCCCCACAATCTCTCACCTATTACTGCACTGCTTGGAGTAATTTAAAACTACAATTACAACCAGAAGAATACCCAACATAACAATTCTAAAAAATCCAAGCCACTAGTGAAAATATTCACATCCAAAGACAACTAATTCACATCCGAAGACAGTTCATTTATAGAAAGTACCTATTTTGTGACACTGATTTATCAATAAAAATTTCTAAATTTACACGTCCCTCAGATGCCAGTCAGTCTGATAGTCATTCCAGCAGGCACAACAGACATAGTTTACTACATTCAAAGGAGTCTAATAATGTTTTGTCAAATTATATTCAGACATTTCCCATTTTGATTAATGCTGCTAACTGGGAAGTTTTTCTTTGAAAGATGGGTTTTACAAGAGCAGTCTGGATGAATAGGACAGATTACATGTTAGAGGGTACACAGATAGAGAGATAACAAAAACAAATTCCCCTGTATATGTTACTATACAGGTTAAAGAGACTTTTAGTTTTCTTCAGAGCATAAATATTGTCAAAGCTTATTAAAAACAAGTACTAATGAAGGAAAATGGTGTCTGTGATTCAGATTTTAATATTATAAACATGTCCAAAAAGAAGGTTTTCCTGTAGTAAATACTGAAGCGTGCCTAATCTATTTTTAACAGGTAGAGACATAGAGCTGTGGGAGAAAAATTAAGGTCTAAAGTTTAACATTGATTTTTTAATTATTATTATTTTTTCACTTTTCTTTTCTTACAGTATGATCCCTAATCAGGACTTTGGTACTAACGGAAATTGAGAATTTATGACTATGGGTTAATGGCATGAAATTAGCATTCAGACATTAGGCAGAAGACAATCAGATTGGTGTCCTGACATTTAATTCTATTATTCCTTTGCAGTGAGTTAAACTCAAACTACTTAATTTATTCTTCTGCACATGAAAGAGTCTGGTCCATCCCTTAAATGTATTTTTTCAGCTTATTGGTATGTTTTGTAGTTTGAATTCTGCTTACTTTGTCCCTGATACAATGGAATTTCACCCATCAAGAATAGTGGACCTTTTCTTTTTTTCCTTTGTGATGGGGGGTCTCTGTTGTCCCAGGAATTGTTTTAGCTACCAGAAAATAAATATGAGTTCAGTTCCTTTAACTGCTACTTAGGACTGCTTGGTTTCAGCTGTAGAAACAGGTCTAATGCTACCATCACCAGAAATTAATATTTTTAATCTTCTGGAAGTACAAAAAATTATGCTGGTTTTTTAGTGATTTATTCTTTTGACAGATAATACTTCATTCACTAGGTAACATCAGTAGTGGAAGAGCTAGAGTGAACCTCATAAAGAAATGAAACTTGTAGAATTCTCAAAAGATAAAAAGTTCTTTTAAATAGTTTATTTCATTATTTAGACAAGGAGACACTTTTCATTATGTATGGCATTTTGTTCATGAAAGAAGAAAGAAATAAGCTTGTAAGTTTCTGGGGAAAAGCTTAACCTGTATCAAAGTGATTAAAAGAAATCATAGAAATAAGTGATTATTCAATGTGCATTTAAGCTAATCTTGTAGCAAAAATGTTTTATGATTAGCTAATTCTACTTTGGGGATCTGGATGGTGACTTAGCTGCAGTTTCAAGTCTTGTTACTTTGGAATGCTCTTTCAAATATTTTAAATGGAAAAGAAAGAACATGGATGGCTGTAAAAATAACTTACTGCATTTGGACACAGGCTGGTGTTGAATTATTTAAAAAGGAAATCTATGACAAATACCAAATGGGAAAAAATAATCCAATTTTATATATACCAGAAAATGAGGGAGATCTTTTGTGACTTATTTTATGAAGAAAGCTGACTATCTGAAAGTACCATATGCAAAGTAAGATTAAATTGAAATAATGCTTCTCTAAGTATATTAGTATTACACTAATATAAGATGACATGAACTTAATATAAAACCATTTTTTCAATGAATTTATATATTGCAGATATATAACTGAATTTTGAAAGAAATGCAAACTGTTGTATGGTTATGATCAGCAAAATAACAAATCTAGAACACAAATCTAACAAATCTAGAGAGTAGGGTTACTGAACACTGGAGTACCTAAAAGTATAAAATTAAAGATTATATTTTTTTAATTATGTATAATTGAGTCCTCTAGAAAAAGTAAATTTTACTCTGAGAGTTGCCTAAAGGGAAACTCACTATGTAATACAGGCACATATGAGCTTTGAATACAAAGACGCCTTTTGTTCTGGACCCAGTAAACCAAATAATTAAATATTAAGATCACCAAGAGTCACAAAACTCTAGCTTTCCTCCTATGGAGATTACAGAGGATTGAAAGAAAGTTCAAAGGATGAATGCTGTTGTGGCAATGTGTTGAGCTCTTTGTGTTTCCCATTATAACTCAAGGTGATGTCTCAGTAGGTCTTGGTGGTTTTCTTGCTCCCACATCTGAATATTCACGTCTGGTATTACATCAGCACATAAAAGCATCCCGTCACAGGTGAACTGAATCTCCCAGGAAACAAGTGATAGGACAAGAGGAAATGTCCTCAAGCTGCACCATGGGACATTTAGATTGGATATTGGGAAAATTTTCTTCACTGAAGGGGTTGATGAGCATCGGAACAGATTGCCCAGAGATGCTGTTGAGTCACTGCCCTGGAGATATTTAAAAGACATGTAGATGTGGCACTTAGGGATATGATTTAGAGGTGGACATGGCAGTGTTGGGTTAGTGGTTGGACTGGATGATCTTAAAGGTCTTTTCCAATTGATAAGATTCTATGATTCTATGACTCTTATCCCTGTTTTCAGGAAACGTATGTTGGTTGTTCATTCAAATGATCTTGCACTGATGGGGAAATTTGAAAGCCTTTGATACAAATGACAGAAAGTATTTATATCTCATAATGTAACATTTCAGTCAGAAATCTGTCCAGAGGTTTCAAAATGCGCTCTATGATTTATTTTACTTCCTGTTAATATTAAAACTGATCTTAAACTTCCTTAAAATTTTTAGACTTTCCAACTCTTGATATCTTATTATTGTCTTTTTATTTTACCTTTTCTTCCTTTTTTTGTCTGTTCAAGGCAAGGTCCTAATGAGCTCCTCTGTCTTTCCTTTACTCAGTAAATCTACTGATGACAAGATCTGCAGCAGACTAAAGACTACATATTCTTCTAACTTCAGAGTTACCTTCATGCCTTGGAGGTTTTCCCTAATGTGTACAAAATTATTTGTTATATCTAATCTCCCGAAATCCTTAAAGATTTTTTTTCCTGAAAGTCCATTGTTTTACTCAGAGTTTTCCAAAACAAAAGTGGCACCTAAAGGAAAATATTATGCCTAATTGTTTTTTTAAGTTAGATGGGGAAAAGGTTTAGTTTATACAGTACTCAAAGTGTGACCCTTTTTCATCTCTCTTTTAATAAACTAGCTGGCATAGAGCTGTTGTTATTTTAACAGCTATTTTAACAGCAAAAAAAGATCATATGTTCAGATAGTGACTTTGAGGAATTGACTCAGTATAAAAAAAATATGAAAGAGAAATATATTAATTTTTTTCCATGTTTTACTTATTGCAAACTGGAAATTGCAGTTTTAACTTGCATTTAACCATGTTTCAAGGTGCTTATCTTAATACATACTTAAAGCTATGAATGGTTATCCTCCTTTCTGTTATTAAATTAGTCTCTAAGGTGATATAGATATTCTAAAGCTGTGCACTGTTAACAAAATAGAAAGAATTTTAAGGTTTGACTGACATGCTGTACAGATGTAAAAATAACAATCTTTTCTTCTGAGAAAAGATAAGTAATGTTGTTTGTCTCCAAACTGAACACTTGAAATATACAATAAAAATTGCCCAGACTCAAAAAGCATTGAGTACACTAGATTTTTTGATTAATTTTTTAAATCAATTTTTGTTAGTGTCTGGTAAAATATTCTAACTTTATCTATCAGTTTTCAGTGAAGACAGTAATTTACTTCTATGTTCAAAATCACTCCTGTATGAATAAGAAGAGGACTGTGAGATGTATGTTTATTATAAGGTAATAGTACTTCTGGGAGAAAAGATACACTTAAAGTAGCTGTATTCTTGAAATGTTTCAAGAGTCTGATCTGTAATCAACAAAGTTTGGATAAAAAATGTATGAAAGAGAGGAACTGTCTTGGAACATTACAAATTACATGCCAAATTACATGGAAACATTTGCTACATGTGATATCTTCAACATTTCTAAATTAATTAAAATTTTTCATATCTGTTGAGAAGTTACTGTCCAAACTCTTAGCTCAAAACCATCTGAATAAAAAAAAAAAAAGGAAATTAAAGTCTAGGTACAATTCAAATATATAATCTACACTATATTCCCACTAACTCTGAAAGCAAAAGGAAAAAACAAAAGTCTTTCCAAAGTTTTCCAGAGGATCAAACCATGACCAGCAATTAAAAAACCAAGACATTTTAAGACCAAGGCTTTTCAAGAATATCAGTATGCAATTTTTATAACATTTATTGAGTTTTCAGAGTATGTGTTTCATACAGCTCTCATATTTGTTTTTTCATCCTAGACTGTGACACAAATGAAAAGCAGAATAGTATTTTATGTGACATCATTATGTAAATTAGAACACACACATTTTAAGTTTAATATGAACACACACAGTTTCCTCGAAGTTCTTATTGAAAAACATGAGTAAAGGAGCAAGATCTCTAGTAACTAATTTAGCAGGTCATTTAACTAATTTGTGTCATAGTTTTACACTATTGACTTCCAACTCTGATGGCAAGTTGAGTTTGAAGTTTGAAAATCTCATGCAGAAAGTAGTGATTTCAAATATTTGCTAATATATAGGCTGTTTACACATCTAACTTCCTTGATGCCAATTACTTTAATTCAGCCAAATATTTTGTCAAACCCCTCCTTCCTTCTCTTTCTCATTGTAGTATTGTACTAGTACCAGTTTTGTGGAATGATTCCAGAGTTGTGATGAAAATTTTTTATAGATAGTGATTGGTGACTTCTTTTTTGAGCCCTGAAATATGCTGAAGGATTGTTCATACAGATGTGTAGGGCACTGCAGTATAAGTAATGTGTAGACAGCTGAGTGAGAGTATCATCAAGATATTTCCTGAAGGAAATCCTTGAGATATTGCAATTAGCCTTTAACAATGCCTTATAGTGTATAAAATTGAATTCAAAGTATTCAAGAACACACTAGATGTATCATTCTCTTCCAGTCCCATGAGATTCTCTTAGTGGTGCAAACACAACAATTTAATGTTGATAATTGTATGTAAGTTCTTTGTTTTCTGCAGGACTGTCACAATGAAAAACTAAAAATTTTGCAAAACATTAAATTATAATCCCCCTTTACATTGAAAATTAGTTTAACTGGGTTTGATTTTTAGCTCCAGGATCTGTGTAGACTATTTTTTTCCAGAATGAAATATACCTTGAATATCGTGTATATCTAAATCTGTTCCCCAATATAACATAGCTATTTTGAAAACTCTTGATGTATACAATACCCATTGTTGATATAACTACCAGTGCCTCATACATTAGGTGAATTTTTCAAGTTATCAGGCACTGTAAAGAAAAATGGTTGCAGAATACACCATTCCTACTATGAAGAAGTATTAGTCACTTCTCAGTGAAGCTGCAGAAGATTTAAGTAACTCAGGTTAAATAAACAGACACACCATTACAGGCTGGGGGATAACTATGTGGAAAGCAGCTTTGCAGAGAAGCTCCCAGAGACTGTCAAAGATAAGTCAAGCATGAGCCAGCAGCGTATCCTCGTGACAAAGGTGGCCTACAATGTCATGGAATGCATTAGGCACAGCAGAGCCAGCAGCACTTGTGAGGCACACCTTGAGTGCTGTGTCCAAGCGTTACAGAGACATGGAATGAGTTCAGTGAAGAGTCACAAAGCTGAAGAAGAGATCAAAGCATTTTTCATACAAAGAAAAGCTGAGAGAGTTGAAGACAGAGCATGGGTCTAGGACATCTAGTAATTGTTTGTTTGATAGACACTGGTGAATACAGTTTCTCTTGGGCAGAATTCATGGATCCTTTGTCTTTTCAAAGTAGATGTTTCACTGTAATTGTGATTTAAAAAAAAAATCTCTGTGAAAATGTACACAGAATTTTGAAAATTGAATTAGGACTTGCAGTGGCAGTGGCATTTGCAGCGATACCACTCCTTTCTAACTAGCTTACTGCAAAAAATTGGCTTGAATGGATATTCTTTAAAGGACAACTGGGGCCCTGAAATTAATGGCAGCAGAAACAAAAACAACAGGTTTCCCATGTAGATGTCTGCAGGCAGAAGAGACAATCTTGGCAAGGTTCATAGTCAAGTAGTGCTGCTGTCAGGCATTGCCCCTGAAAGTAATTTTTTTTCTCATTTCCAGTTGTTTTTTTGTCGGTTGCTGGCAAATATCTGTGCCAGGAAGAACACTGCGAGAGAAAATGAAGCACTCTTATAAAATTAGAGATGGATAAGTGCCAACATATGTCTGCTTTTTGAGGATTGAAGGAACTACTGTGCTGGCACATAACAACATAGCTTCACACCAAAAATATTTACAAAGAGAAAAAGCCAAGATAGCAAAAATACTATAAAGGCAGGCTACGAGTTATTTTAATATGATTAAATGTTTTAATTGAGAAAAATGCTGGTGCAATTTACTCAACTTGTTCATGCTATTGCATCTTACCAGTCCTGTAGAAAAAGGACAATTGATTTGAAATGTATGGGTGCCATTAACTTGAAATCAAATTCTGATTTCTCATTTTAATATGAGCAAGGTTTAGACACTTCATGGTAAACACTCAAGATGTGTTACTCATGTAGCTACATTTGACAGCATTTTTGCCCAAGGTTATTTCCTGTCATTTTGGCTTCCAAGATACTGGTTGAGATCCAGGCATTTTGAAATCAGTGAGGAAAGAATGTATCGTATGCTTCCAAGTTCAGCAAACTCCTCCTGTATTCACATATGCTGGGAACAACTGGCTACTGAGGATATCTGCAGGGGAAAAAATGGTCCAAGGGATTCTGGCTGAGAATGATTTGAATTGTAAGGCAGCAGTGCACTGCTGGGATGAAGGCTCACCAGTTTTTGGATTGCAGTTGGTGACAATTTGCAGAAAAGAAAATTCCCAGTAGTAATGAGGAAAAAAGTCTTCACCGCAGAGATTACTCAGCCATGGAACAGATACCATAGAGAGACTGTGGGATGTTCATTCTTTGTGATTTCCAAAACATGACTGCAAAAAGCCCTAAACAACCTGCTTTAACATGGAAATTAGGGTTGGTTTGAAGAGGAGGTTGCATTAGAAGACTTCTAGCATAAAATTTGGCTTTTCCCATGGTTGTATATAAAATTGTCCTATACGACAGATAATGTTATTATATTTCTTTAATGTGGAAATCTATTACCAAGTTTTATTTTATTTTAATTCTAATATTAATTTTCTCACTGATTATTTTGATGGTGTTAGCTCCCCTTTTTAAAGTGTTCTGATGTAACTTTATTTACTGATTCAAAGACTCTTTTTTTCTTTATTGAATATATTTAGAAAATTTGAATCATAGAATGAAAGAAAGTCATTTTGTAAAAGGCCTTTTCTCCTATTTTTGTGACAAGCTCCCTTGCCCCATGAGCTCCTAATCTTCTTTCTCTTGTCAAGGTACTTGGAGAAACTTTTAATTTCACCCTTTACCTTAACCAGCATCAGCTCCAGCTTGGCTTTGGCCTTCCTCACTCCGTTTCTATAACAGTAGGCAATGTCTTAGTATCCCTTCCATGTAGCATGTCCCTGCTTCCAACATCTGTGTATTTCCTTTTCATGTCTCAGCTCAGTCAGGAGCTCCATGTTCATCCATGCACATCCACACATCTTATGCCTTGCCTGCATATGATGCCTTATACCTTGGATGTTTTTTCCACTGGTATGGACCATTTTTGTTCTCTAGAAAGCTACACTTAAAGGGCCACAAATAAGGAATTTAGACCCAGGTTATAAATGACTACTTGGGTTTTTTTACATGGCAATTACTGATCTTTTCTAACATTTGTTAGGCATTTTAATTAATATTCAAACAATTTAAATGGTTTAATTTCATTATGTTGTTTATTAGCTGATCTAATTTTTCTTAAAGACTTTAGAATCTTCTTCTAAATACTTTGAATGCAGGTAAATTAATGCATTTACAAGCTTGTGCATTAAATCTTTAACAAAGCAGGAGGCATGATTGCCTCTAGTATCATAAACAAATAGGAAATAATTCATAGGGATACTACACAAATTTATCTGCCCCAGTTTACTGCTCCTAAACATAGAAAATTAAACTGGTAGATCCCTATCTTACTTGCTTTTAATATAATTCAGTCACTCATATTCCAGTTCTTCACCTGCGTTACTGCACATTAAATTTTTCTTAAATTTTTAATAGAATTGAGTCACTCATGCTCCAGTGCTACCCCTGCTGTATGGATCATTTCATTTTTCTTAAATTTTAGATCATTCATTTTTGTTCTGTTACAAAAAGACTTGGATAAATTTTCTTTTTGTGACAACCCTTAGTAAACAGGAGCATTGTTTCTTTTTATTTCCTCAAGTATGCTCCATTCTAAATAAAGGAAACTCAATTAATTAAGTCTTTTCTTCTAGAGGTTGTTTTTTTTTTCTGGATTTCTTCTCGCTGTTACTACTCTCTTATTCTTCATTTACTAGTTAAAAAAGGAGTCATTCTCCTTACTCACTGAGGCTAGAATTAACAAGTGTTTAGTTCCTGGGAATATCACCAAAACTGTGTTTGTCACCAGAGAGACTGTGAAAGACAGGTAGAGAATTGCTATTCTAGAGAAAACAGGAAGAAGTGATTTTTCAGTGATAGTCAGGGAGTCTACTTGGATAAAGGTGTTAGGGTACATGCTTAAATCCTGATGTCTCCCAGGGAGTTTAACAATGATTGTTGTGGAGGAAAAAAAAATAGTAGGATGAGCTTGATGTGCTGCATAGTGAAATATTAATACAAGATCCCATATTATAGAGCCATAAAAAAGAAAATGGGATCTCATTATTGCATTCAGTGTGATATTTCCTCCCTGTATGGGAATAAGTTTTAGAATTGCATCCAGCTTCTTGGAGAGGCTGTATTTGGACTCAACCTCTAGTTCTGCTGTTCTGGTAAATCAACTTAGGACATGAGTACAATGAAGGGTGATTGAAATTATAAAAATACCAGTCATCTTATACTTCAATATCAGAGAGTCCCTGAAAAAAATTTTATCAGTTGTAAACTCTGGGAAGGGTAATAACAGCTTCTGAATTAACGGGTACTAGTAATAGAGCCAGAAGTAACAAATGAGAATATGTTGATCATTAATATATTTATATTAAAAGGAAATTCACAGCCTTTTGAACAGAAAGATTCTGGAGTGGAATCTTATAAAGTAAGAATAATGGAGACTAAAAAATCTTTTTACTTCTAATATTGAGATTAATAAATATATGAAAATGGGAGATGATTTGGTGTCCCAGTATCAGAGACTCTGCTCAGTGATCCACATAGTCACTCTTATTTTGCACAGTAACTGTTCCATGACAGTCTCCCCACCTTTCTCCTCACAGTGCCAGGGAAGAAGTTAAAATTTTCAGACCTATATTTCAAATACCATATGCTTCCTTGTATGTGCAGGAAAAGCAATTGAAAGGAGTACTTCTTGCCATAGAAGCAGAGGACAGGAGTGTTTTCCTATGCCAGGGGATGCTTCTGATCACATTATATGTCGTAGTATTAGCATATCCTGTATTCCTAATTTCT
>NW_020955995.1:82863-83852 GCF_003031625.1 Empidonax traillii | reverse complement strand
CCTGGGCACACTGCTGGCTCATGTTCAGCCTCCTGTCGATCAGCACCCCCAGGTCCCTTTCTGCCTGGCTGCTCTCCAGCCACTCTGTGCCCAGCCTGTAGCGCTGCAGGGGGTTGTTGTGGCCAAAGTGCAGGACCCGGCACTTGGCCTTGTTGAACTTCATCCCACTGGAGTCAGCCCATCTCTCTAATCTATCCAGATCCCTCTGCAGAGCCCTCCTGCCTTCTGGCAGGTCAACACTCCCTCCCAGCTTGGTGTCATCTGCAAATTTGCTGATGATGGACTCAATCCCCTCATCTAAATCATCGATAAAGATGTTAAACAGGACTGGTCCCAGCACTGATCCCTGGGGGACACCACTGGTGACCGACCGCCAACTGGATGCAGCCCCGTTCACCAGCACTCTCTGGGCCCAGCCCTTGAGTCAGTTCCTGACCCAGCACAGAGTGCCCCTGTCCAAGCCATGGGCTGCCAGCTTTTCCAGGAGTATATTATGGGAGACAGTGTCAAAGGCTTTGCTGAAGTCCCGATAGACCACATCCACAACCTTTCCCTCATCCACCAGGTGGGTCACCTGATCGTAAAAGGAGACCAGGTTGGTCAAACAGGATCTGCCCCTCCTAAACCCATGTTGGCTGGGTCTGATCCCTTGTCCATCCTGTAGCTGCTGTGTGATTGCACTCAGGATGATCTGCTCCATAACTCTGCCAGACACTGAGGTCAGGCTGACAGGCCTGTAGTTACTAGGGTCAGCCTTGCACCCTTTTTTATGGATTGGGGTGATATTTGCCAACTTCCAGTCATCTGGGACCTCCCCAGTGAGCCAGGACTGTTGGAAGAGGATGGAGAGCGGCTTGGCAAGCTCTTCTGCCAGCTCCCTCATTACCCTAGGATGGATCCCGTCTGGTCCCATAGACTTGTGAGGATCCAGATGATTCAGTAAGTCACCAACTATTTCCTCCCAGAATACAAAGGGGCTATTTGGTTTC
>NW_020955995.1:42658-82667 GCF_003031625.1 Empidonax traillii | reverse complement strand
CCTCCCCAGTGAGCCAGGACTGTTGGAAGAGGATGGAGAGCGGCTTGGCAAGCTCTTCTGCCAGCTCCCTCATTACCCTAGGATGGATCCCGTCTGGTCCCATAGACTTGTGAGGATCCAGATGATTCAGTAAGTCACCAACTATTTCCTCCCAGAATACAAAGGGGCTATTTGGTTTCCTATCTCTGTCTTCCAGCTCCAGAGGCCAGTTGCCTTGAGGGCCACCTGTCTTACTGGTAAAAACTGAGGCAAAGTAGGTGTTAAGTACCTCAGCCTTCTTCTCATCTCTATTAAGTATGTTTCCCTCCAAGTCCATCAAAGAATGGAGGTTTTCTTTGCCCCTCCTTCTGTTATTAATGTATTTATAGAAGGACTTTTTGTTATCCTTAACAGAAGTGGCCAATTTAACTTCAAATTGCTCTTTTGCATCCCTGATTTTCTTTCTGCATGATCTAGCTGTCTTCCTGAATTCTTCGTAAGTAGCCAGCCCTTTCTTCCATAGTTGGTAAACTCTCTTTTTATCCCTGATTTCCTTCAGAATCTCCCTGTTTAACCAAGCCGGTTGTCTTCCCCACCAGCTTGCCTTTCAGCACACCGGTACAGCCTGTTCCTGTGCACTCAAAACTTCCTGCTTGAAGCACATCCATCCCTCCTGAACCCCCTTGTTTTCAAGGGTTGTTTCCCAGGGTATGCTCTGGACTAGAATTCTGAATAGGTTAAAATCTGCCCTCCGGAAGTCCAGCGTAGAGGTTTTATTGTTGGCTCACCTTGAATCTCTGAGTATTGAAAATTCTATTATTTCATGGTCACTATTTCCCAGGCAGCCTTCAACCACTACATCTCCCATCAGCCCCTCTCTGTTTGTAAACAGCAGGTCTAGCAGGGCCTTACCCCTGGTAGGTTCATTTACCAGTTGATAAAGGAAATTGTCCTCTGTACACTCCAGGAACCTCTTAGACTGCGTTTTCTCTGCAGTATTGAGCTCCCAGCAGATATCCGGCAAGTTAAAGTCACCCACAAGGACAAGGGCTGACGATTTTGAGACATCCGCCAGCTGCTTGTAGAATAATTCATCCCCTTCATCAACCTGGTAGGGCGGTCTGTAACAGACACCTATGATGATGTCAGCCTTGTTGGTCTTCCCCCTGATTCTGGTCCACAGGCACTCAAGCTTATCATTGCTGACCTGAAGTTCAACAGAGTCAAGAGACTCTCTAACATATAAAGCCACCCCTCCCCCTCTCCTACCCTGCCTGTTCTTTCTGAAGAACTTGTAGCCTTCCATAGCAGCACTCCAGTCATGCGAGTCATCCCACCACATTTCTGTGATGGCTACTACATCATGGCCTTCATGCTGCACAGTGGCTTCCAGCTCCTCTTGTTTGTTGCCCATACTGCGTGCATTAGTGTACATGCACTTCAGGTGGGCTGTTGATTTAATTCTTAACTCAGGCTTTCCATCCCTAGGTTGATCACTGGAGAGCCTGGTTTCAACCCCTTCCCCCTTCAAACTTAAAATCTAGGGTTTAATCACCTAAATTAAAGAATGTAGAACTTAACTTTTATATTTTTATTTTGGCATGCTTGTGGTGTATCTTAGATATGATTCTGTATCACTCCTGTAAAACCCATTCTGAACTAGAAAACCATAAAATTAAACTACGCTTATACCTGATAATTCTTCTTGAGAAGTTGCTAAAATAACTTTGTTTTCTAGCAGATGAAGTTGGAGTTCAGATATCTATAATTCTGAAGAGAGAAAATTGAGGATTATATTTCTTTTCTTAATATTTATCCCAAATTAATGTATAAAATATTTTGAGCATAAAATATTTTGACTGTCAAATACTTGTAATATTTACTATAAGATATGTATAACTTCACAGGAAAATCAATGCAGTCATTAAGATTTTTTTTAATCGGATGTGAAAATCACCATTAAGATAATAACAACCCTTTATTTAGAAATGCAGTCTTCAAAGCAAAACCACATTATGCTTTTAAACATAATAACTTAGCCTTTAATGTATTATAAAATAATATTGCATTTCATTTTACCGTGTTTAAAAATTAGCAATATCTTAACATTCATTCTGACTCCTATTTTCATCATCAAATAAATGGATCTGTTTTTTTCTTACATTTCTTTAGTGTATACTGCCTTTCTATTCCTTTTTTTCATCATCTGAATCCCCGAATTAAGATGCTTTGAAAGAAAAGGAGCAATAAACTGCGAAAGCAAAGCTTCTAAAACTTCTAAATGAATTTTGGCAAACCTTGTCATTCTCTGTGGGATATGCAATGAAATTTTGAAGCACATTATAAAATCAATATTTTACTTTAAGGCACTTCTATTTGGAAAACACTGATGTGATTTCTGGGTTAAGTCCAGATTATTTAGGTAATTTGAGATCTCATGATAAAACATCATGGTTCTTTTCATGGTCTTACTCCTGACTCCTTCTTAATAGTGTGTTGAATTGGCTAAGATGGAGTTCATTTCCCCACAGTAGCCCTCACAGTGCTGTGCTTTACATTGGTAGCTAGGAGGGTGTTGATAACACACCAGTGTTTTGGCTACTGCTGAGCACAGCACCAGCACTGTAACATTCCTTCCTCAGCTGAGGGCAAGTTCCTGGGACAGGACCCAAGTAGGTCAGCTGACCTAAACTAACCAAAGGAATATTTCATACTATATGACATCATATATAAAAGTTGAAGCAAGGAGTGGGAAAGTGGGCATTCATTGTCTCCAGTGGCTGCCTGCTGAGAAACCATCATGGGTGCTGAAGCCCTGCTTCTCAGAGGTGGCCAACCACTATCCCCCTGGGAAGTGGAATGATAGAATGGCTGGGTGGACACCTGTCATCCAGCCAAGGTCAACCCACCACAAATAACTACAGACAAAACTAAATATTTCAGTTTCATTTCTTCTAATGTGCAAAAAGTACAAAATTAATTTGAAGTTTTATTTAGTGATGGAAAGTACAAACAAACAAAAAAAAATTTACTGACCTCTAAATGTGTTAGATCTTTTGTCCACAGGCTGGAGTGGAAGAGCCTTGAAGGTAAGGAAAAAGGACAGAAAATAAAACATGTTAACAAGAGGGCTAAGTTATAAGCAAGTTTAATGTCAGGGATTGTCAGCTCTTTCCTTGTAGGCATACATGTCTCTGTCTCATCTGTCTAGAAAGGCTGACTGAGGAGATATGAGTTCTCAGATATAACATGTGGAATAAAAGACAAAATGCACAAAAGATTATTATTAATGATACTTTGAGGGATTATAACAATTAAGAATCTGTAATATACTACTCTAGCTGTCATAATTTTATGCAGAACTTAAGGTAGTCTTTTTTTTTTTTTTTTCAGTGCAGGCTATATAGAACTGTAGCAATTTTCCAGGTCAAGGAACTTTTCATCACTCTACCAACATTCTTTCATGGATCTGTTCATTTTAATATCCTAGCAGTTATTCAACTTCAAGCAGGATTTTCTTTCCTTCACTAAGTGATATGGATTGGTTCAGTCATTATTCCCCAAGGTCAGAGTTTGCAGTTCACATTGATTTCATACACTTTGCCTTGTGCTTTGAATTTTTCCTTCTTCGCATTGTCTGATGTGACATGTACACCTTCCCTCAACTGTTCAGTCTGCTATTAATTCTGTGCAATACACACAGGTTTTCACTTCACTAATCTGTTCACTATGACTATTGCATGAAAGACTTTATATAGACATATAAATTTTGCTCTTTTGAATTTTTCTGTATTTTTGGATTTTTTTTTAAAAAACATATTAATAATTCAACTTCTTACTTAATCTTCCAGTTTTAAGAAATAAAATTCCATTACTTAAATACTTTTACATACATAAATAAGTATATGAAATCTTAAAATATAAACCAAAAATGCAATAGTGCTAAGAATAAGCAAAAGTGTTTTTTTTTCTTTTTGTAAAAGTTATGTGTTATTTAATCTTATACAGGAACTTTTGAACTCTCAGACTCATCAAAAAAAAAAAAATTTAAGGTAATTCTGGGATCCAAAAGTACATTCTTAGTATCACTTATACAGGACTGTGAAAATGTTTTGACAAGTGGAACAATGGAAAAATCAATTAGATGCAATACTTAAACTAGGAAATACTCTGGACTCCCTCTATTGTCAGGGCAAAGAGGTATACTCTTCTATATCCTTTTTCAAATGATGCAAGGATTGTATTATCCTTGAATTTATGGACTTTTGAAATTCTATCCAAATCCAGACATCTTTTTTAGTTCCTATTGGGATGCAGAGAGTTTGCCAAATGTGAATTTGAGATACAGTGAATTTGAGAACTTAATACAGCAAATGAGTGTGCAGCTGAAAGGAAGAGATGAGGAAGGGTATAATGAAGAAAGTGATTTTTAAAATTATTTTTGTTTGTTTTTTTAATCATTTTTGTTTGTTTGTTTGTTTGTTTTTAGCACAGATTGGTGAGTCACTTGCCAGTTCTTTACATTCTGAAGCAGCAGCAGCTTTCATGGTTTTACTCTTTTATAAAAGAGTTAGCTGGCAGTTACATGCGTGAAGTCTCCTTTCTTTGCCATTGCCAACATGTGAACTAAAATAGCTGAAAAGGTGTTAAAAAACAACAAAAAATATGCTGCATATTCATTCTTTAGCAAAAAAAAAAAAGAGAATCAGAAAATGCTTGGAGGGTAAAATCTGACTCTTCTACTTTTGTAGTTGTATGGCTATATTATCCACTCCATAACAGTTTGCAAAATTTTAGTCTTTTCCAGGCACCAAAACATTTGAAGTTTGAATTTTTGTAACTGTGTTTGGTCTTAATCGCTAAATCCTTCACTGAAGGTTCGCTGAAACTGATTTGATTTAGGTGAACAGCTTACTTCCAACAAAGTCATAGGTTGCATGCATCTATTTTTTGCTTCTAGCTGCATAAGGAGGAAGAAATAAAATAAAAATTAAAGAAATAAAACCCAGTAGGAATTAAGATAAATATATTGTGTAAAAGACAAAAGTATACATCTCAGAAGAAAAATAAAAAATTTGGAATACTTTCCCACAGTAATTTTTTGACAGATTATTACTCTTTGCACCTGCCTTGAGATGTCAATTGCAAACCAAAAGGGAAACGAGGTCTGTGCCACTGTCATTTGGAAAGGAGAACTATACAGCATAAAATGGGATGGTTGATGAGAAATTCAGAACTGTTCTGCTCCCTTACTGCTGAAACCATCAGTTACAGAGAACTTTGCTATATATTGTGTTGTTTATGAACCAGCAAGCCTTACAGTTTCAGCAAAACTGCATTAGTTTAGGTTCAGCCATCCTATTTTATTTTTGATACTTTGTCACTACGAAACCACAAAGTTTTAGGAAACTCCTGTGCCATTGTTTAAGACCCAAGAAGGAAAGCCAGACTTTGTTCATTAGAGATGTGTATAAAGTATTTCATATCTCAGTTGGTTATATACAAAGCCAATAAACTTGTGGTTTCACACACCTATTCCTAGTCAAGTGGGCAGTGGTTTCCAGAGAGTTTAGCTGTCCTACATACTGAAATAATAAATTCAGAAAAAGAATATAAAATTCATAAACAATATTAGATAAAAAATAGTCTAGGAAATGGAGTTTCACCTATAAATTTCTTGACTGTAAGTGGTGAAACAGTAGAAATAATAAATAATACAGGATTTTATGTTTTGTATTATGTGAGTTTTATAGAGTTCAAATGGAATACAATAAGGAAACAATAAAGCTCTCCCTGGGTACTTTAAAGTTGTGGGTTGAATTTTCCTCATTGATGCCAAGTGAGCTTTTTTCCCCCACTCAATATTCATATAAACAGCAGGGATGCATTTTATTTCATAAAAGCTATATATGACAGCTAATTATAAATGACAAGGATTGATTGATATATACCTGATGTAGCATAAATTCTGTTTAAAATATAACCCTCTGTGGTCAGATTCTAGGTTATGAGAATGCAATTACATGTACGTTTTGCTGGAATATTTTTTTAAAATTTAAGTGTTAAGTCTTCAAAAACACATTGGATAGAAAGTGAAGTTATGCAGAGAGGCAATTTAAAAAGTATTTATGAGGAAGATAGGACAGATTGCAGTGTTGAGGGTAGGGTCAGTCAGACAAGCTTAGTGAGCAGCTCCATGTGCCAAGTGATCAGCTCCTTCTATATCCCTTTTTGTTTGTTCCACCTTTGTTTCAACTTGATGGCCTTCCCCTGCACATTCGCCCTTCAGTTTACAAAGCTCCAGTCACCCTCTGTAATATCCTGGACCCTCAGGTTTGCTTCTTAATCCCAATTTAAGATTCCGGTTTGTCTGCAGTTCACTCATCAATTAATGACTAAGTAGCTTTGGTTTTCCTCGTTGCCTCTCTTATCACTGGATGACCATCTTTCTGTCTTGGTTTTTGTTTATGGCTTCCCTCTCGTCTTCCCTCTAAAGGCATCCTTGACCTTGACCTTTTTAATGTAAAAGGGGATAAGAAGAAGTAGTGAAAAAGGGAGCAAACACTCCACATGCCCTTATACCTAATCTCAAAAATTTCTTTTGAACTGACATGATGTCTTCCTGCAAAACATTGGTCATGTGTATAAGTAAGTGGAATCACAGAATGTCTGGGGTTCGAAGGAAACTCTAGAGATAATCTAGTCCAACTCCCTGTTCAAAGAGGTTCAGATGGTGCAGGCTGCTCAGGATCATGGCTTCATAACCTTCCCAGGCAACCAGTTCCAGTGCCCAACCACACCCAAAGTTTGGGTTTTTTGCTTCCCGCCCTGATACTTAAATGGAATTTCTTGCATTTCTATTTTTGCACATTTCTTCGCAATCTCTTGCTGGGTACTGCTCAGTCTCCTTTGTTTTATTTACACTGTGTCATTAGGTATTTATACACATTCATACAACCCCCATGAATCTTCTCCATGTTAAACACTTTCAGCTCCCTCAGCCTCTCTCACACATGCTCCAGTCTTTTAAAAATCTTTGTGGTCCATAATGGAGTGTCCTACTGTCACTGCAGTGGAATAGTGATATTCTATGTCCAAATAATGACTGGTCTAGATTATTTTACACCATCAGATCAAGGGTAGACTAAAGCAGGGCGATAGGAAGTAAAAATTCCAAAAGTTAAAAGTTCAGGAAATTTTCATTTTAATGCACAAGTACTGGTGCTGAAATATACCAGTTGAGACATACCCTGCTTGGGAAAAAAAAAGAAAAAGAAATTCAGAATACTCCACAGTTCAGTCTGAAAACTGTAATTCTAACTCTGCATCAGTTAGTTCCTTTTCATGGTGATCTCAGATGGGAAAATCATATTTGTTTTTGTTTAGCTTCCCATATCTCTGACACATATCTTTCTATACATTTATATATTATTTTTTTTTATATTACTGAAAGCTAGCTTAAGATTGCCAGAAATTCTACGTTGAAATTCAAGGGAAAGCAGGAAAGATAAACAGCATTTTTTTATCAGCCTTTGAAGCAAGTGTCAGTGCCCTGGGAACACCCACAGGCCTCATGGACCTTGCCTAGGTTGCCTTGGAGCTTCCTCTCCCCATGGCCCTTCAGCTCAGTTCTAGCCCCGCTCCTGAATTGTCCTGCCTTAGCTGGGGTCCCTGGGCAAGACAATGGTGTCCCTCAGGTGAGATAGGTTAGGGGCCAAGGCAGCCACGGCTGCCCTGAGGGCCACTGCAGTGAATGCAAACAATGGGACTCACCACAAATGCAAAGCATGGAGGGCTAATAGCTGGGCTCTTTAAGACTTCAAAGAAATTGCATTGTGTTGCTCAGAAAAGTAAAGGCTTTTTATATAGTCTCTGGGATTGCAGAGTCCATTGTGGGGCCTTCTGAATATTATGTAGCATATTGCCCATATGGCCAAACATATAGACCAAGAATGGATCAGTAGAAAATCCAGGAGTTTCGATGAGGTCTGAAACACATTAACAACTACATTTCTTGGATAAAGGGAAAAATAAAACAATGCATGAATATAAGCCCATATGACCATTAGGTTTATTTATGTAGTCTTGCAGAAATGTACATTTTCCTTTGATTTGACAGAGAAATCACTTTCCACCGACCTCAACAAAACAGAAGACAATAAACTCTGAAAAGTATGTGGATATAAATTTAGCAGTTATCCGTAATTATTGTAATAATGTAAACAATTGGTAAAATTAATTATATGTCATATTCAAAAAACCAGAAATATCTCACTACAAAATCAATAAAAAATAGGTATATCCTTACTTTTTTTTCACACATTTCTAATTCTTCTAGATGAGAAAGTAGATTTCAAAATGAGAGCATTTCCAGGGAAATGAAATACCTATGAAAATATCTATGAAAATGTGAAAACTATGCACTTTTTTATTTAACTCCTTTCAAGTCTTTCCCAATATACATTTATTTTTTCATAATTAGCATTATGCCAACAGATTTTTTATTTTTGATAACTCATAAGAGTTTTTTTGGGGTTTCTTTTTTTTTTTTTTCTTTGGTTTAGTTTGTGTGTGTGTTTTGTTTTGTTTTGTTTGTTCGTGTTCATGGGAAACAGTCCTTTGGAGAAATGTCTTCCTTTTATTCTCCTGTGATTTGGGGTATTATGTGTAATATGTTTAATCACACCGTAATTATCAATCTACTTCTGACTTTTCCCCTCATTCCCTCTTCTGTAAAGTGCATTCACTAGCATTACCACTCTAGCTCTTTTGGTTACCTGTTAATGTTAACTGAAAAACTGAAAAAATTTCTTCCTTCTCTCCAGATGGGGACTATGTAAAATATAAGCTCTACACTTGTGCTCCTTTGTGTACACATGAAAGCTTTACAAAGACTAATGAGAAGATCTCTGTAAGCTTCAAGGTAGATATGTTTATTTTTTTAATAAAGGAATTGCAATTATAAATTTTGAAACAGACTAGGGAAATTTTTGTAAATCAAGTTTGGGGGTTCAGTCAATTTTAAAGTATTATCTCATGAACGATCAGAAAACCTTTAACTGAAATACAGATTTGTATTAGAAAGATTCCTTGTATGTTTTCTCCCCAAAACATCACTGTTAAATTGTATTATTTAGGCAATCTGGATTTGAAACTGAGGGAAATTAATGGATTTTTAACAGTCCAGATGATCTGATGTAACGTCTCTCCTCATATGCAGGTGATCCTCACAGAAGTTGTGTTATAAACTAGGGCTTTGCCTTTGACAGACCTCTAACTGAACTATCAGAGTAATCACTCAATAAGGGCATGTATGTAAAAGCAGGAACAGATCTATGTCAACTCTGCCTACTGCTGAAGTTTGTGGTAAATCAGTCAGTTTAAACTTACATAAAACTGCATTAAACTGCACTTTTTACTAAAAATTGTATCCCTATGGTTTATTTTTCCTATTTTATGAAGTTGTTTAAACTCAGGATTTAATGCTAGAAAATCTCTAATCTCAGTACCATTAAACAAGATAGATTTGTAATAGCAAAAATTAAAATAATTATAGTTTCCAAATTTTCATGGAAAAATTTATAGTCTTTTGTCAGGAAGGATATTGAGGTGCTGGAGCGGGTCCAGAGAAGAGCAACGAGGCTGGTGAAGGGACTTGAGCACAAGTCCTGTGAGGAGAGACTGAGGGAGCTGGGGTTGTTTAGTCTGGAGAAGAGAAGGCTTAGAGGTGACCTCATCACTCTCTTCAACTACCTGAAGGGAGTTGGGGGGGGGTTGGTCTCTTCTCCCAGGCAACCAACAATAGGACAAAAGGACATGGGCTCAAGCTCTGCCAGGGGAGGTTTAGGTTAGATGTTAGGAAGAAATTCTTTACAGAGAGGGTAATCAGGCATTGGAACGGCCTACCCAGAGAGGTGGTGGATTCACCATCCCTGGAGGTTTTTAATCAGAAATTGGATGTGACCCTTAGTGCCATGATACAGTAATTGGAGTTGGATCAGGGGTTGGACTTGATGATCTTGGAGGTCTTTTCCAACCCAATCTATTCTATGATTCTATGATTCTATGATTCTATGATTCTATGATGAAAAATGATATTTCTGTTCTATGAGCAGTTTCTCAAATTTTTTAGAACTGTTATGTGTCATTATTTTTTCAGCCTACCTCTTTCATTTTCATATGAGATTTTGCTAAATTTTCCCCAAAAATATAATTCTTTTATCATACAGCTCAGTGTAAATTCTGAGTGCAGAGCAGTGAGAAGAAGGATAAAAAGAAGGATAAGGATATTTTGGTACCAACTGTGTTCTCAGAAGGGTTAAGAAACCTTTTTCTCTAATCATACAATAATTCTGTTGCTATTATCAGATGTTGCTTGATGGTGAAGTAAGCTGCTTTCTGCTTCACTGGGTGAACATTTAATTACTTACCTGGTATGGCCAGTAAGAGTTCTGTGAATGTGGTAAGAAAGGAGGCCACTCATTCCGGAACAAATGGCTATCAAGAGGAAAAAAATACTATCCAAATTGTATTTTGTGTTTTGTCTCGAGCATTCTTGTTAGCTGGTCAGAGCATCTTAAAGTGACATGAAGTTCACTATTTGTGTAAAGGCAGATTTGCTAGATTACGAATTAAAAAAAAAAATAAAAAAAGGCTCTATCATTTGAAGGGGAGACAATCTACAAACAGATCGAAGATGCAAAATTTGAACTCTACAAAAAAAAGGAGTGTCACAAAATTTAGGCTTTCTGAAGCCAACATCCTATTCCCTCCTTTAGTTGGTAAGACCTTTTAAATAAATCACAAACTCACGTTTCTAAAAATTTTGTTTACAGAGGAAACAAGTAACTATGATACTTTTTCTACAAATAAAGTCTCAGGAGAATGGTAAATACAGACAGAAAGGGAAAAATACTGTCTGTGTTTTGTTAGTCATTAGATTAAAATATTTTGTGAAACCCCTGGTTAGCGGTCTTTACTGCCACTCAGAAGAGATCCTCTTCTTTCAGGTTAAGTGTTTGATCCTTGAGAAAAATTATCCTGACACCTGGCAAAACCATCTGTGCTTGTACTTCTGCTTCCTCTATGCTCTTAAAATGTCTTTGGATGCCAGCTTGTTGAAAGTGGAATATTACTTTAAAAATAGCAAAAATATAATCATATGTCCATAGTCACATGTAGCCTAGCAACCCAGTAAATGTAGCATTAAGCTAACAGCAGAGGCCACAAATCTTATTAGACTTTTTTTAAAACTTACTTTGGCCTGTCTGAAATTGTGTTTGATCCTATTTAGCAGTGACAAAAATTACCTAAGACCAGATGACTCTTATTTACCTAGTTTTAGCTGTTAATTGTAGTTGCATAATGCTTATTACTGGAAATATTATTTTTTTAACTCTTAGCTAGCAGTAGCAATTGTTTTGTCTGTACAAAATGAACTACCTATGACCCTTGAATATTATGGAGTGTAGTGGAATATTCTCCATGGTGTGATGGGAGTAGACTTGAAAGTACAGGCACAAGATAATGCAGAGGCACTGGGATTGTAAACAGCTAACCAGCAGTCACCTACTGCTTGTTAAAGGGATGCAACCTTGGGAACAGCACTTTTAGTGTAATAAGAAACCCAAAAAATAAGTATTAGAAATATAGAAAACACTGTAAACCAGTGAAGGAAGTACAAGTCATTTCTGTATATTTGACACCATGCTGCAAGTGGACCTAAGAGTGAAGAAAAAGAAATCATGAGCACTGTAGTCCTCCTGGAAAAGAATTTGGTGTATTGTTGGCCTTTTCACTCTCCCAGAGTGAGCCCATTTATCTTAAGACCCAGAAGGTGGAATGATAAACATATGACAAGTGAAAGGTATTTAATTTGTAAATTAGGGGGAGAGGAGTACACCTGTATTATCCAACAAATGCTCTACTTGGTCACTGATTACCTGCTGTCAAATAAATGAGAGACCTCTGACCTCATACCTTAATCATTCAATGACAAATTTTTCATCTTTTTATGCTAATTTCAGATCTTGGCTATACCTTTGAAACTCAGGTAAAGAAAATGACACAGCTGCCGATATAATTTTTATGCTTCACTAAGTATTACATTTTTAGAAATTAGAAAGTTTCAAGTATGGAGGAAGTACTAATTTTCCTTTCTCAGCAGCTTCCACCTAATCTTTTAAAGATTTATTCCAAAATAAAATTCAGAAAAGAAAACTATTTTTCATACTGCTCAAAGCTAGCCTGAATAATTTGACATTTTTCTGTTTTATGTATTGTAACATGGAGCCTTTTTTGTCCTAGGAGTGACATCCTTTGGAAGTATGCTTCGTAGAAAACCAAAAATAACCCAAATATGATCTTGGAGGTCTTTTCCAACACAAATAATTCTATTTTGCTCAAAGAAGAACTTGTGTAACATAAAGGGAAAAAAAAAAGAGAACCACATCCCCTTCTAAATACAAATAAACATAAAATGGTATAGAATAAATCTCTTCAGTTCACAGAACAACAGTTGCACATATCCTGCCTCGACACAATAGATATGTCTTTCTTTGGGCAACAGCTTTTCTAAAGCTAAATTTTGTAATTGAAGGTAACTAAATATTTATATTTCCAGTAAATTAAAATTAGGCCCAGAAATCTTATATCTAAGCTCTCAGAAATTAGAAGGAGACTAGTAGCAGGAAATGTGTTTATACTTCTGTGCTGTACTGTGAGACTGAAATTGCCAAATTTTTGCTTCTCCTGTTTTTAAAAGCCTACTTTCAATATGCGGAATAGATTTGGATAGAGTGTGTAAAACAGCCATTAAAAGTACTGTAGCAGTACATAGAAGGTTGAAAAGCCTCTTTAATATATTCAAACAAGAAGAGAGGCCCAGACTTTGAGAAAGTATGTATTAGTGAAGACCATAAATACTTCAGAAAAATTTTTCAATGTAACATTTTTTATCATGTTTATTGGATATGTCTCTCCTAAAGCATAAAATGATTTCACCCTACTTCTTCAGTAAACAATTTTTCGGTGAAAATTAGCTGTATAGATGAGCCTGCCGTACTCTGACAGTAACTCCTATGAAGATCAGAAAGACCACAGCCTCATCACTGCAGATATTCCTCTGGAAAAAAGAATAAATCATACTGTCTCTTGATAGTTAATCAAGAAATTATATTTAACTCACTTTCCACTAAAGCCTTATCCATCCACTTCAACACAACACAGACTTCAAAACAGCAGGTAATTTGTTGAATTACAGTACATGCTGTCTCTCTGTTCTGTGAGAATCCATTAAGCTCAATTAGTACTTCTGTTTCCATAGAGCCTTTCATAACCCTTTCCTCAAAGTATTTTGCAAAGATTAATGCTGTACATTTTCCTGACACTTATAAATCACTTTTTTGTTATTATTGCTTACTATATAATCTGTAAAATTGTAAAATTTAGGTACTGAATTCTCTTGGAGCAAATACAGGGCACATTCATTTAGGATACTTAATAAGATAACTTCACAAAGCCTTGGTCAAATGACCTCTTCCTCCTGCCAGTATCGAAGGTAGAAGCATCTAGTTGAGTGTTATGGTAGAAACATGTGGTTCTAATTCCATTAGCTGTCTGAGAGAATGAGTAGCTAATAAAAAAAAAAAAAGAAGTAATTCAATTAATTTTGCTTTTCACATGCATTCCTGGGTACCTGGGGATGTTCTGATATTTTGGAGTATGTTTTTTGTTGTTGTTGTGGTTTTGTTTCCTTGTTTTTGTTTGGGTTTTTCTTTGTTTGTTTGTGAGGCAGGCATTACTATAATGCTTTTAATTAAATGCTTTGATGATACTATAATGCTTTAAATAATATTATGTGAGAGCTTCACTTGTTTGTCACACTTGGCAAGTACAATCATAAGCCAAAACTTCCTTCAGTTTTAGTAGCAGTACAATTTTGCATTCTTGCACTGCTCCCAGTAAATACTTTCTTTCCAAAAATCTCTTTCCACAAATTAAGAATACTGAAAAGACTTTTTGTATATACAGAATATCTACATTTCTTTCACAGTTGATTCGATTCCACCTTTCTGATACTGCCAATGAATTTGTTTGTTATATAAAAGATACAGGAACAGTTAAATCACACTACGTGTATTAGAAAAATTAGGTAATGTACAAACAAATACAGAGGGAAAAAGATTTTATAGTAAATAATCTCACAGAATACCATGGTTTATGATACATTTTGTATGAATTTTGAACTCATTCTGATGAATTCACAAAAATAAAATGAAATAATTGTGTGTTTTCCATTTGATCATTGACAGGCACATGCTCATAATTTATAGTTAGGAAGTTCTGTGAAATACTAAATATATATGAAGAATAGAACATTCTTGTATCTAGACCCTTCTCATTTGTCTAAGAGTAACAAGCTACAGAACTGCAGTATATATATTAAGTTTGAATATCCCTTCTTAAAATGGTGGATGCTGACACTTCACTCTGCATATGATGTGCAGAAATATTTTTGCTGCTCTGAGAGGAGAAAAACGTGTATATTATGTGCAAATTCATAACTCCATGAATGGATCTATATTCACTTGAAATTCATCAACTAAAATTCAACTGTTCTGACTTGTCTTGACTTTCATAGGTTTTGGCTTAAAATTAGTGAAGAGAGTTCTGATTTTATAACTTGATGGTGCCGGCTTTGTCTCTGTTCAAAGACTTTGGGACAACTAGATCCAGATATGTATTTTAGAATAATTCCTTTACCAGGAATTTCAAAAGCAGTCAGCACTGCTCATACTCTTCTCTGGTGTAGTGGTAAAATACTCTAACAGGAACACAGGTCAATAACAATGCATCTTTCAACCCTCTTTGCCTACCTAAATTCTGTGCCCTTTTAGGGAGCTGTTTTTATAAACAATATGAGTGTAAATGCTATACCTCGAATTTAAATGCATCCACCATCTGACTTATTTATCCAAAAATCTACTGCAAGTAAAAGAGACTTCTGATTCATAATTTAAGAGAATTCTTAGAGGAAACGATTACATTTGTCTCTAAATGATCAGTGGTAAGGAAGGGATAGGTATATTAGATTGCCTCTGGCAACGGAAAATGCAGTATAAAGCATTATGATCTTAAAGAAATACATGTAAAAAGCTAAAATAATGTATCCATTTGACTACTTATTTTTTCACACAACTTCTGCAGGTACTGTGAAAAAAAAAAGGCAAATTCTTTAAAATGTAAATGATGACAAACAGTGCAAAGCCTATGATAAAAAGTGAAACACACACTTCTTTGAACAAGTGTGGTTACTAAAAATAATGCTCGAAAACACAGTATTGCATCACAGAGTTTGGGTTTTTTTTCTGATGTCTTGAAATTTGTATGATTAATCTCTTCCAGTAGTGTAAGATGTTACATTTTTTATTTTCTATGCATACACATTGACCTTTCTGAGGTAAAATTTATAAAAGCAGTTAGAATGTGTGGTTTATCTTTTGCTTCAAAGATCACTTCAGTTTGAGTAAGCAGGAGCTGATCTTGAACCATACCTTAGAATGTAATTCTGGTTTTAATGTAGACACAATCATGGATGCAAATTTTTAAGGGAAATATTGGTATTTATAACTGAAGTTTATAGAAGAAGAGGACGATAAAGGAAATACCCAATCCAAAGATTTTTTCATGTATCATTTTGGAATTAGCTGGTACTGAAATAGTCAATGACCACTTATAAGCTTTTGAGCTTTTAAGCTATTTATTAGTGTTTTGACCTATAAGTGGTAAAGGCACTGTCTCTATTCTACAGATAAACAGGTATCTGTAAAGAAGGAAATTCTAAGGGAGATAAAAGGAAATGCATGTTAGTTCAAAAGGAATTTGAAGAATTGGTCTTGGGTCTAAAATGACAGAAGCAAGATATAGTCAGCTACTTTGAAAAGCAAATGCAACTCTTTTTTTTTTTTTTTTTTTTTTTTTTTCTCCCTATTTGATTGTCTTTCTTTCTTGACGTAATTGGCTATATTTGTTTATTCTGGGATTTGTCAAGCCTTTCAACTCCATATGGAATCTAAAATTTTAATTTATTTTAAGTAAGTTTAATGAACAAACAAATTGTGGGTAAACCCATGATAATATGAGTGGTCTGGCATTCTGTTTTAATGCTCTTCTTAATCTGTTTAAAGCCCTGTTTGGTCACAAGAGACATACTCCTCACTCTCAAAATAAGGATTAATTAAGAGCATTATTTTCCTCAACTGCATTTAGCTCTATTTGAAAAAGATTTGTTCTGTAACAAGTAGTCTGTAAATACCTGTTGCCTTAAAAGTCAAGAATCTTAGCATCTGTCTTACAACTGGTCTAAGCATCCGTCTAGACATTTAAAGTCTAAATTGACATTTAAAACTGTTTTTTGGATTAGAACCTTTCTGTCTGTGAATGGATACTAATAACTCTGCTTATTGGGGTTTACTTTGTATGATAGATTTCATGAATTGAAAAACCATTCCAACAAACAATTTTTATTTCAGTCCAAGTAATTTTAAGAGATTGCAAAGGACTAAAATATTGACATGCTATAGATGCAAATTTTTCACTGTCCTTGCAATAGCTTGACATCAACTGAAAGATGTATTCAGCCTTTGTTCATTTGCTCTAGGTTACAACACTCGTTTTCCAGCTCCAATTTCACCCAAAGAAAACTGAAATAAAGTGAAAATACAATACTGCCACTGAGACATGTACCTGATGATCTCACATCACACAAGAAGGAGGACCAGCAGCCAGTGTTAGGAGTAGATGGCTTCAAGATTGCAGGTTATATGGGACAGTTTCTTACAGCTAAGGGATTATGGTCTACTGCAGGGAGATTCTACATAACGAGAGATTGCGTCCCTTGTTCTTCTGTTACTTCACTTTTATTTATTTAAACACCTCTGTGTTTTTCGAAAAGTACACTGCAGGGAGATAATCTCCCATCAAAATGAAGCAAGCCTCCTATAGGTTGTTTACATATGAAAGGAAGAAAAAAAATTTTATATATTTATTCTTAACACAAATAGCTTTATTTAGAGTTTTTCTGTGTACATTTTTGGATGTAATATTTTGTAAATATTTGTAAATACAAACATATTACAAATGAATATGTTTCTAACAGCTACAAAAGTATTGTTTTGGATGACTCAAATTCTGTTTTGTTTTTCTGTGTATCATTAAATGCTTTGAATGCATGCGTTTTTGCAGTCTAGAAACTAAAATGTCAGAAATCCATGTGAAGAGATAAAAATTTAAATAAATCAGCTTATTTTTTTCCAGCTAGTTTTTTTCTGTTTCTTATTTCTACCACTACGTCTTCTATCCAAAGACTTAAGAGAACTTCAACATTTCTATGATAATTTTCAGTATCCATCCATAACTATTTCCACTCAAAAGATTAAATAAATTCATTAATTAGTGATGTTTTTCTACACATGCCCATGCATATCCACAACTGCTATAGAAGGCAATCCTTAAAAAAAAAAAAAAGTGCCTCAAAATAAAATGGAAAAGAATTCATAAACTTAAAAGGTATTTTCATTAGATAAAATCTTTCTGTGTCATCATTGTGTCATTTTTAAGTAGCTTTAAAACCACAGTTCTGGAGTGTCATCTACTAAACTTATCAACAAGGTAAAATATCTAAAATAGAATATCATATTTATTTTATAGAAGTTAAAATTTCCTGTTTGCTATTCACTAAACAGTGACATTTGTGTTTCACAGGCCACAGTATTAAATGCATATGCAGAACTGCTTACTACAGGACACCTTGCCAATACACCTATGTTTCTGTTGATAAAATTAGGATGTTGTGCACAACATAAATACAAGCCTAAGAGATATGACTGGGAGTATTGAATTTTGCTGATTGCTACCATCTCATTTTAAAAGCAGCAGGAAATCTTTGATTTCCAGAAAGTTTAAGAATTGTATTTAGGATTAAGAAAAAATAGTCTGTAATGTTTTACTTAAAATAAGTGGTGGCTATTTTTTTTTCTGCTAAAGAAAAAGAATTAAAACATTAAGAGATATCTCTCACTAGGAGACAAATTTTCTTTGAAAACTGTTTGGAACAACTGAATCTTATTATTTAACAAATATTATAACACACCCTTTAAACATTTTTGGAGGGACAGGTTCATGATACATTATGAGAATAAGAAGAACTCTTATTATAAGAATTTTCTCTTCTGTGGCCATTTCTATTAGTCCATCTGACCATAGATCTTGAAGGGAAGCCAAAGTTTGCAGTCTAGTTGAGCAAAATTCATCGATGTATGCAGATCTGAGGCTCCACTTGCCTGCTGAAAGACTTCAGGAGCAAAAATTTTCATAGATTTTGTTTTGTTTGGGTGTGTTTTTTTGTTTTGTTGTTTGTTTGCTTGTTTTGTTTTTTAAATGACCTTTTCACATGGATTAAGAAAAGAACACTTGAAATTGGTAAACTGGACATTATTGATTGGTTTTGCCTAATATGATGTAGGTATTAGAAATCCACAGCTTTCTGTAAAACAAGCTGACATCTCAAACAGTTGTTTTGGTGACTTTGCTCTAGAAAAAAAAAGAAAAAAAAAATTAAACAAATTAAAAAAATTCCCAGCAGAAATAAATAACCAAAAATAATTAAGCACATAGGGAAATAGCACAGTCTTGGAAATGTTATTCTCCTATTGTTAGTTCTGCCAAATAAATTCAGGCTTAAGGGGCTTTGGATTTGTATCAAATATTTGGAAACAAACCTGTCTCTTTCCTTGCTGCATCTAATTTTCTGCATGTTACCAAATAGGGCATAACATCTGAGAATTTCTCTCTCACAGTGAGATTTTTTGGGCTTTCAAATTAGAAATAGTGAGAACACGAATGACTTAGTTGCTTCTGAAAGCAATATTGCCAGAATAAAAAAGAATTTTTAAGTATATTTAGCAAAATGAGTTTCATTTAAAAAGGTTTAATGTAAGTAATCAGTTTTGAGAAACAGTCTGGAGATCTTGCTACTGAAATGCAGAATTGATAATATGCATTTCTGTATAGAAACTCATAGAAATGTTGTACTCACAAGTGTGGTATTTTCAAATAGACATTTTGAGCTCTCTCCCATAGTTTAGTCCTGAAATACTAGAATACCACTTTACCTGCTACTCCCTTAATATTAAAGTGGTGTGTTATAAAATAAATAAGTGGAAAAATTGAGGCTAGTACAGAATTTGTCAGTCTTCTGGCTAAACAAATTGACTTTTCTAGGAGCTATTATTAATCTATTCTGATTTACATTTTGTTTTTTAAGTAATGTAAATACACTGGACAGATGGGAAAAGTACTAATTTTTATAACTTTTATAAAACTAAATAAAATATTAATTGAGGTAAGACAAAATTATACTACTGAAGATTAATTTCTTACTTCTATTCTTTCCTAGATGAAAAGGAAAAAAACATCGTCCAAATATATGCGTCCATGATTATATATGAAGTTTTGTATGAATGCCATTACAAACAGCTGTCCAGATAAGATTATGGAAACTTGTCCAAATGTAATATTTTAGCTGACTTCAGATAAGTGTATTCATTTAAGGACAATTCAAATCTGTTTAGTTTCTAGGTCATTAAATTACTTTAAAATTGTCATGTAGCAAGGTAATCAGTATCATGGAGCACGAGAACAAAAGAGGAAAAGAAGTTTCAGTTGCCAAAAAAAATACAGAAAATCAAATCTTTTCTAATGTGAATAGCAGTATTTTCTGGTAACCTGGCAAAGAAGCAAATAGCTTTTCATTTCTGTGAAAACTGAAGGATGAAGAATAAGTGCTGTTGAGGTAAATAAAGATTTTCAATTAAAGGAAGGTTTTACACATTAAAATGTATTCCTGAAGAGGGGATACAAAATATCAAACATTTATAGTGGAGATCAGGATTTTTAAATGCAGTGTACCTTGTCCATTAGTGCCAGAAGTGATTAAAACCTCCTTGTTAGATAGAAAAATATGAAACTTGCAAAAGATTTTTGTTGCTAATAGGTAGATTTTTTTAAATAATTCAAACATTCTTTTAAAATATATTTTAATATTTGTGTTCAACTATTCACTTGTCACGTTAACTTGCTCTCACTGACAGTGGATTAGAAGGCAATGGAATATGAAATAATTAAAGAAGTAAAAGGTTTAAACACTTCCAGAGATCCATGACAGAGCAAAAATCCAGTTGTCCTTCTCAAGATTGTTGCTGTTCAATACTTTCCATCAACTACGAAGAGTTTTACAAGCAAATCATCAGTAGAGTATCCAATATAAGGGGCACCGAAATGCTCATCTCTGCTGAAATGAGGTCTTGGTGATTTGTATAACGTAACTAAAATGACTTAAAAGTAAATGAAGAACAATATGTTTTATAAAAAAGTTCTTTGGTCAAGACATTCAAAATTTGGTTCCAATAGCTTTTGCATAGTCTGTTATAATTTATAATGACTGGTGTGTATATATATATACATATGTGTATATATATATATAAATATATAAAGAGACTCAAGTCTATCATAATACAGATAATTTAGAAGCTGTATGAATGGATCTCTTAAACTAAGTTATTTCTGTCCATTTACTTTCAAGAACTTTGCTTTCATCCTTGAAAGGAATAGAAACAAAAATCTTATAACAGTGTTTCCTCCTATAAAGCTTAGGCAGAGTCAAAAAGCACTGCACAATTTTAAGCGGTCTAAGAAACCGTAGCATAGCTACTTCATCTCATAGCTGTTAAGTTTTGATTTAAGATTGCTTTATCTTGCCAGAAGCGTAAAAGGCAAATGAATAATGATGAATGGGCTATGATGTCATACAGAACTAATGGCTATTCAGTTGAAAAGTTTAATTAATATTGCACATAAACAATTCTACTTGTCACTGCAGTTCTGGCCTTTCAGTTCTCAGGTATAGGGAGATAACTTAAGAAATAGCAACACACACTCCATAAGTAAGGATATTTGTATCCTTGACATGTGACAGGACAGCAATAAGGGTAATTGAAATATATGATGCATTTGGCATTGATGCAGATACCTAATTTTGATGGTGCAGGAGAATGACCGATGTGACATTTTGCTCATTTTCCTCAGCTGGAGCTTGTAAAATTTCTCAAGAGTAAATGACCCTACAGTATTAGATAATATAGTCTTGACCCTGACTGTCATGGTAGCTCAGAGGGTGAACATGCAGTCAGCAAAACAGCCCTGCTGAAAGTTAGCTACAATTTACAGTGGGGCAAAATAATTTAAAAGTTTCAATGATAATGTCTGATGGCCTTGACACTTTCCTCAGTGTTCCCTTGGATGCTTCTCACTCTTTCTGTTCCATCTGCTTCTGCTATTTTCTTAAACACGTTTTCACTGAGATGCCACCAGGTTGTCTGAGGGGCACAGCTGTGCCCTGTGGTGGGTCCCTTGGAGCCATTTGGAGCCATCTCTGTGCAGCAGAGGGTGGCCTTGGCCCCTCCTCACAGGGGCCACTCCTCAGCCCCTGCCGTGAGTACCTGGGCACTCTCAATTCACTATTTCGGGTAAGTAAGCACACGATTAAAAGTCTACATTTATTTCTACCCAGTGTCTTATCCAATAAGCAGTCTCAGAGAACGTCCACCCTAGTAAGCCTTAAAGAAAGTATAGGAAAAATGGGGTGAAAATTCCTCTTATATATAGCTTTCTCCCATGAGAAATGGTAATGCAGAACAGAAAAGAAATGAAATTAATTTACAAATTTTAACTAAAACTACAGAAATTTCTGCTTTCTGTAATTCAGTAGAGGACCTTGACTGAAAGCCTGTGGCATTTGATTTCAGTCTGACTTACTGAAATTTTAAAAAATCTTCCTCCTCCAATATTCCATTTCAGTGGGAGGGACAGGGAGAGATCACTCACCAATTACCATCTTTCTAGACATAGATTTTTTTTTTTTATAATTCACACCCTTTTTTGGAAATCATGAAGTAATTTTAAAGGAAGTTAGATGTGGGTTTGAGTGTTGTGTTTTTTTCTTAACCTGTAACATGGATGTTACTTTAATGAAGACAATTTTTGCAACTAAAAATAATGGTCCCCAGTAATGAATTATTGTCACAGGAGTAATCCTATAAATGGGAAGAACATTATAGGAAATAATATTTTTCCATTTGATAAATGTAGAAATATGTGGATCTTTATTGTAAAAAAAATAAAGAATAAAATCAATGCCGTTAATAATATATACAGACGTTGTTATCATTTTGCAGTATATTTCTTTTGGAAACTATTATACTTTCTGATCCAGGTTTTCATTCCTTAATGAATTGGTTTTTAATGATACTGAAAACAATGTAAGCCATTTTACAGACTCAGAAAAGTGCCTTGATCCAAGTGGTGGATTTTGTGTGCCTGTTTGTACCTAAAAATTGCTTAGTAATAAAATAAAATAATAAATGAAGACAAGTAAAATACAAAGCAAGTTCTTGGCCATTCAAGTAAAACACTTTGTCAAGTTAAACTGACTAAAAATGAAGTAGGTCTTGGGCTTATCAGTTAGGTTATCCTTCCATTGCACTATTGTCAAGAAACAGCTGATCAAGCCACCGTATATAATTATGTACTGTACCAAGGCCTCTCTGGGTCCATTACATATACTGGAAAGTTGTTTTCTCAGAAAAGGTTTCTGGTTCTTGCTGCCTTGTGTTTTGCTTCTTATTCTTATTCTTATTCTTTTGTACTTATTTTGCTTCTCATTTGATTTCTTAATACAAAACACCAAACCAATGTCTAGTAATACTGTACTTAAACCATATGCATTCTAAGGTGTTTTAATATGCCTACAGGAACAACTTAAGAACCAGTAGAAACAACATATTTTAGTATCTCTTTTGCTGTAGAGATAGTGAGTGCCCAAGAATAAGCCCCTTCTTGCTTTGGCTGTGTAATCCATTTCATAATCTTCTCTTTCTCATCAATAAACTGTTCACCTACCTAAAAAAATCTACCTAATACCATTTGATGTATCTGAGGGTGGTTCAGACTTCCACTTATAACTGAGAGATACGATACGGGCTACAGGGGTTTTTTGGACCAGTAAATGGTGCCAGGTAAAATAAACCAGCAGAAATTACTGGCAAATAGAAACTAGTAGCTAGTACTTATATTTGGGCAATCAGGTCCAATTAAAGTGCAATTGTAAATTCAAATTTATATTTATTGAATGGCAAGAGTTGGAGATGTAGGAAGAGAACAGAATGGGAAGGAAGAACAAAAAAGAACAGAAACATCAGACTTCTTTTCTCTCCATGTTTAGAGCGCTTATTTATGTACCTGTACCAGTGTGATATACTTGATCTTGCTTCGGTGATGAAGTACTTCACAGCGAACATTAATTAGAATGACAACTGAAACACAAATGTCTCTGGTCCTACAACATTATTCTAATCATACGCAGAAGCTTGCTCGTGTTCTAACTTTTTCATATATTTCTAAGAAATATACATTTTTCTGTTGCAAGGGAAATGTCTTTCAAGAAGAAGGAGAAGACACAGATAATGGAAGTAAATATTGCAGCTGCTCCATCTGGTTGCCTAGACAGCCTTAATGACAAATATTAGCAGAAAAAAAAAATCAGGCATCTCATGGATTTGTAGTATTTTTTATATTAGTGGGTTTACTATTCAGCAGTTTTTAAATATAGGTCTGCAAAAGAAAAAGTTTGTCACTTTATTTAACTTATTAAGCTCCAAGCAAAGAAATTTCTGATGTCATATTGAAAACATCAACCTTCAAATAAGAAAGTAAAATCAGCATAGAATTTCAGACACATTTATCCTTTTCAGCTTTACAAAACACTTGTTATCAAGTGACTTGTTAAATGTCTTGAATCATTTGATATATGACCTCCTCTTCTTTGTGTGCTACTTTTGACATAAGTATCATTTCCATTATATTTTACTATAGTAATATCTTTTCACAGTCCTGTTTTGAATGTCATTTTATATTCATAGTTACATAATATTTTCCTCTTAGTCTTCCTTTTTTCTACCTCATTACATACCAGTACATTCCTTTTTTCCTCTTAATTCCATTAATAAATATCTTAGGTTTCTTTTCCTTATGTTTTTCTTGGAACAGCAAGCCTGCTAGGCCACAGGAAGAAAACTTGAGGCTTGCAATTATTGTAATGTCTGTTTGTTTGAGCTTTCTGTAGCACAAACAGCTTACTCTAATTGAACCAGATAAATCACTGGGAAAAGGCTACTCTGGTTCTTAGATTTTATATCAGCTAAGTTGTCCCCTTTGGTGTTTTAATTTAATGAAAGAAGTTAATTGATGCAGAAATAGCTTGACAAGTTACAGGCAGCACTATTATTTGGCGAGTTTGATTCCTCTAACTTCTGAGTCTGACATGAACTTGATTATAGACCTTGATCTGCTGAGACAGAATACAATCATCACTTTCTCCTAGTGTTTGTTATTTTGTTTTGCGTCTTCATTATTTCTGTTTCTGTCCTCTTGAGGCCTTCCCAGAAGTGCAAGTCCCTAAATTACAATCAAAGTCTTGACATTGTAATGCATGTTAACAGAAATTTCTACTAGCACAGTGGCAGCCTTAAGTCAATAGAGGTCTGTAACAGTTTGGGGATATTCCTATGTGAACTATTTCTCGAAAAAAAAAAAGGTTTTATAGCATGAAATGGATTTATATCATAAGCCCTCTACTGTTCTTTGCCTATTAGCAGATAGATCAGTCCAGGAGTTGGACTTGATCTTCTTTGTTGGTCCCTTCTAATTCAGGATATTCTATGGTCTCCCACTTTATCTTTGTTCTTTTCCTTTGAATGACATGTTCAGTCACCTACCTCTTTCATCTGCTGTTTTAAGAATCCCGTAGTTCTCACCGAGCTGTCTGTATATGTCTATAATTATCATACAATCGAATCTGCTCTTCACTGTAGTTTGTCTGACACTTTTAAAATTAAATTATGGACTATGGGAAACTGATCAAATACCAGTACAGTTAGAAGTCTTCCACTGCTCTGTCAGAACTGAGAAAAACATCACTCTTGAGCTGTAGTACAAAAGCTACATTACTTGAATTAGGATGTTCCAGCTCACTGACTCTAAACTTATTGTATGCTCAAGTAAACTAATTCTAGTGCATAATTATGAAGGCATGTATGAGACAGTTTAAGTGAGGCATATTCTCCCTTCCACATATAAAAATTTTATATTCTTTTCATTTTCATGTCTATTTAAAATATTATTTGAACAATAAGAGCTCAGATAATGCTTAACTGGTTTTCCCTTAATATGAGCTTTTTTTTTTTTTTTTTCTTCTCTGTAATGGGAAAATTATTTAGGAGCTCTTGTGTTTTGTTCAGCACTGAGGACCTCTGAGGAATCCTGACTGGTTGATACACAACAGGAGCATTTCTTTGGCAGTACTACATTACATTAATTATTCAGGAAAAAATAATGTTACTACTTTGTAATGTAGACATTGATAACTGAAGAAATATACTCATTTAGAAGCATTGTTTATTATTGTAATTCCCTTAGTGCTATGCATAATAGTTCACATGGTTGCATTTAACAGATTTTTCAGGGGAGAGGAGATGCAAACCACGAAGAAAAGTTCTCAAAAATACAGAAATAGAATGTTGATAACTTACTAATTTCAGGAGTGATCAGTGGCAGGTCTTCTGTAATGCTGCAGTCATCCTGTGAAGGATGAGAACACATTCAAGAAGGAAAGTGAATGCAGCATCAAAGTGAAAGAGAAAAGAAGTGGTGCAAAGAAGTGTATGACTCCTTCTCAGTTCTGTAGATTAGCATCTCATTTGAAGGAAAGGGAAAGATCCACTGCAATCTTCAGGAATTTAAGTCAAAGAATTCTGTACTTTCCCAGAAACTGAAAATATTTTCAGAAAATAACCACCATTATTTTTTTAAAAGTATTGATTTTACTGTTTTTAATTTCCTTATGCTTTTTGAGATATCAAAATAAATACAAATAATGTACCTATAATCACATACAAATATGATAAATATGAATATTTTTTTAATGTGGTCTTTACTGAAAATCATCTTCACTGAAACAGTATATTAGAGATTATTATGGAATTCAAGAAATGCTTTTACTTCATTCCTTTGCTTTTCACAGAAAGAACTAAGGGCACTTTTGACTTTAGAGAAATTAAAAAAATATTCTGTAGACCAGTAGTTGGAGAACTTTTGTATAAAGGAGTAGTATCAGAGTCTCTGTTGCAAGATCTCTCTGCTTTACTTGTTATTAAGAACTGGTAGCATTTTTGGGTTTGATTTTTGCACTGGGGAACCAAGAATACTGGTTATTTCTTTACAGGCCTATGTAGAATGCAAAGGCTTCCCTTAGCCATTCCTGAACAAAGTTCATTAACATTTCCTTGGGAGGGGAGGAGATCCTAGCCCCGTGAAAATAAAAATCCCACAAAAATTAATATTTTCCTGATAATTAGGATCACTTACATAAGAAAACTATTTGTGTTAGCCATTTGACATTTGTGTCATGAGCAGGAGAAGATTTTCATTCCTTTTTGTTACTTAGATATAAGTACAAAAGATTTTTCATTTGTTTGGTCATGGATTTAATTTGGGATTTTAGCTGCAGTTTGTTACTGTGTGTACATGTGATTTCATCAGTTTATGAAAGATACACACTGTTGTTTCAAAATGAATTTCCTTATTAGTCACATATTGTGTAAGCTACATATTGGTGTAGTGATAACACTGATGTTAGGAACCCTGCTGTAAAGTAAATACTACAAACTGGAGCATATTTATCCTTTAAATGCAAACACAGAATTGTGAATTTAAAAATTAACTTACACACAAAGTGAGAAAAATTAAAAACCAGTAGCCACATGTTAGAACAGCTGGAAACTTGACTTAAATTTACAAGTGCTTTGCAAATTGTGCTAGCTCTTTTCTTGAGTAAAAGGGTGAAAAGAATAAAAACATAAAAAGTAAGTCTTTCTGTAGCAATTAATCAAATAATTTTTCCCTATCTCTTGGCCATTGTAGGGATACCTTCCTTCACTTATGCTGATAGCCATATTTTTCTGAAATACAAATATATTAATTCCTTTTAAAGAAAAAAAAATCCATAATTTCAAGATGACCTATATCATAATTATTTTCAAATGGTTTTAGTAAATGAGCTATGTGGATGACTTGGACAATCAACATGTTTTAAATTCACAGCTCAAAATAGAGTGAAGTTTTAGTAGGTTGAAATCATATTAAAATGGAAACAAATACATATTGCTTACTGCTTATAATGGCTGTCCGAAGTAGTTTATAAGAAATTCAAAGCAATTTGTTTTATGACTTACCTGTTAAGCACTGATAAGTACTTCCAAATTATCTACTTTTTATTAGAATTAATTACACGTATTGTAATAAGACAAATAAGTAGCACTTATAGATGCAATTTCAAATTAAAACCAAGAAAATATATCCTTAAGCAGGTACATTCTTAAGGCAATTTACAACCTATTGTTACATAGATTATTGGTTAATAAGTGCAGTAATCAAATTAGGGTCAAAGTTAAAATTAAATCAATACATTTGAAGTTCAAGTAAATATAATAGTGAAGAAGACTAATTTAGGAAGTTTTGTCATTGAGAATTGAGACTGCACTTTTGAGAGATTCCAGTAAAATCACTATTTATTAAGTACATTGCTGAAGCAGGGAAAAAAAAAAGAATCAAATAAAAAAAATCTCATCTTCAATAAATAAAATTAGAAAATCAGAGAATCATGGGTTATCCTAAGTTGGAAGGGACCCACAAGGACTGAGTCAGCTCCTGACTTCACACAGAGCAACCTGAAAGTTAAGCCATTTATCTAAGAGCATAGTCCAAATACTTCTTGAAGACTGTGATCAAAGCTTGTGGCTTTGATTGCTTTCTGAGAGGTTTCCAGTGCTTGACCACCCATTCAGTGGAGACCTTTTTCCTCAATTCCAATCTGAACTCCCTCTGATACAGCTTTAAGCCATTGCTTGACATCCTATTGCTAGACAGCAGAGAGAAGAGATCAACACCTCCCTCTTGGTCCATCTCACAAGGAAATTGCGGACAGCAATGAGTTCACCCCTCAGCCTCCTCTTGTCTAAGCTGAACAAACCTAATATCCTCAGTTGCTTCTCATAAGTCATGGCTCCCAGTCCTTTCACCATCTTTGTTGCTATTCTTTGTCACTGCATTTTTAGGAGCAACAGGCAAGAGGATCTCCGTCAGAAATTTTCAGTTAAAATTTTTTCTAAGTGGAAGAAAGAAAAATTCCTAAAGAAAACCAGTGTTTTTAATGTACCATTTTAATATGTGCGGGTAGAAATGGTATTCAGGGGTAGCATAGACTTTTATGGCCCCGTAGTTTCTATAGGCTCTTCCAGTTTATTGTTGAAAGTAAGAGAAATTGAATCTTTTTATAACTGTTCCTTATTGCCACCAGTGCACACTGGAAGCCAAACAACTTGAAAAATCAGCCTTGCAGAGAACCTTGAGGTTCTGGCGGACCAGCTGACCATAAGCCAGCAAAACACTCTCATGGAAAGGAAAGTAACAGTATGATGGGTTGTTAGGCAGTGTTGGCAGCAGGTCTGGGTTGTAATCTTTCCTGTCTGCTCAGCACTGAGACCATATTTGGAGCTCTGTATGTTCAGACTTTAGTCTGAAGATTATCAGGACTGCTCTAGATAAATCAGAGGTAAATAAAACTTTGTTGGAAGGGATGATGAGGGTGATTTGGGAGCTATCAGAATTACCCTCCTTATATTACACTGTGTCTAAATAGTTTCATCACCAAAGCTGTGTAAACAGTGGGAACACCTGCTTCAGGCAATTTATAAAATGATATAAGGAAAAATTACCACTGGATACAAGTTCATGCCTGTTATCTAGCACATATTGTTCATCACATTTAGGAGGGAAAAAATTGACAACACACCAAACTCTGCTTCTTGTGAAGCTCAGACTAGATTTTGACTTTATGCTCTTCATTGCTATGATAAAGGTTTAAAAATACATTCAGAGAGTATTTGCTTTTCTTAACAGTTGACAGAAATAAACAATAACATATGTTTAAGGCACCTTTCATATAAGTAAACTCTCACAGAACTGAAACTCTAAAATAAGCATATATTTTTATATATCTGATTCTGGTTTTGTTTTCTGTTATTTTTTATAGTACTTCATAGAGCTAAAAAAGATTGAATATTCCTCCTAATTCGTCATGCTTAGGAATTCTTTATTAAGCCCATTTCTTTTCTTTTGAGCTGCTTCTTATTCTTTGAAGTTATGTCTCCTCAGGCTCTTCGATATTTTCTATTGACTCTTCTCACTTTAATTTAATTACTTTTTCTTTTTCTGAGACTTTACAGAAATGAAAAGTATACAGGCTGTACTGAATTATATTTCTTGCTTGACCTTTAAATATTAAAAGATGAGCAAAAAGTATCTTGAAATAGAATCAAACTTTGAATCCGTGATTTTCTTTGAATCCCATTAAAAATATGTATTCTTTTTGAAGTAGGATTGCATGCAGGAGCTATGAATAAAATCAATAGCAAACAGCAGATTTAGTCATAATGTAATATGAAAAATGGGAATACTTGTAGTTGTATACGAGCCCTGAAAGTGAAACAAAATGAGGCAGGGGAAAGGGCAGGATGGTGCTTAAAAAATCACTTAAGAGTTAATACATGAATTCTATAATGGTTATTTCTTCACAAAAGAACTATACATCAGCCAAAATTTTTATTTTCTCAGGGTAAATGTTACAAGTAGTTCCATTTTGGTATCTTTTTACAACAACATATGTTGTTAGGACTCAGAGAGATAAAAATTGTAACAGTTAAAAAATATTTGCATGACAGAATAAAATCAGAGAAATCCCCATTTAGAACACAAATTTTATTCTCTATCTTTCAGTAAATAGCTCTTCCATTACATTCTTACACAAGTAAAACAATTTTACTTAAATCTCTCCTAATAACTTCAGTTTGGGAGTGGGGGAGGTTCATCATTCATACAGGAAGACACTCCAAATATGAAGAGAAATTATGAATCATTTTTAGTAAAATCTAAAGTTTAGCAAGTTTAGGGATTACAAAAACGATAATAGATCAATTTCTGATTAGGTAGGCAAACATAAATTACTCTTATCTTTCTTTTATTTGAAACATTCTCTAACTTTGACCATGAATTAATGCTTTCTTGCCTTTAAAATGAATCCTGAAGTAAAAAAGAATGAAGCCCACATAATCCAAGGGGGAATGGTTAGTGACCTGCTGCTCCACCTAGAGATGAACATGTTTATGGAGCCAGATGGATCCACTCAAGGGTAATGAGGGAGCTGGCATAAGATCATACCCTCAATTCAGGAAAGACACTGAGGTGCTGGAGTGAGACCAGAGAAGGGAATAAAGCTGATGAAGGGTCTGGAGCACAAGTCTTATGAAGAGTGACTGAGGGAGCTGGGACTGTTTAGCCTGGAGAAAGGGATGCTAAGGTAAGACCTTATCATTCTCTACAGCTACCTGAATGGAGGTTGTAGCAAGGTGTAGGTTTGTCTCTTCTCCCCAGTATCAAGTGATAGGACAAGAAAAATGGCCTCAGGTTGCACCAGGGGACATTTAGATTGGATATTAGGAATAATGTCTACACTGAAAGCATGTTCAGTCATTGTAACAGGCTTCCCAGGGAAGTGGTGGAATCATCATCCCATGAAGTGTTCAGAAAAACATTTTGATGTGGCATTTAGGGACGTGGTTTAGTGGTGAACATGTGGTGCTAGATTAACAGATGAACTCAGTGTTCTTAGAGGTCATTTCCAACTGTAATGATTCCATGATTTACATGGTTAAAACCTAATAGGTTGTTGTCTAAGGGTTAGCAGGAAGAATACAAACTCTTACTTCTTGAATACTGATTTCTATAAAAGTATATGTTTCTGGCCCTAGTGAAAGTAATTTAATGTAATTTGTTTATTTAATTAAGAAACATAGACTTAAAAAAAAAAAGATTGTATTTATTGTAGCTATAAGTGTATAGTGATATTTTAGATATTTCTTGACCTCCAGCTGCTGTTAAAAAGCCTAGGTTTCTATTTGCATAGCAAGGTTTCAGAAGTGGAGTGGTGGTGGGTAGGCTATAGGGGTGAATTTGGTGAGAAGATGCCAGAAGCTTTCCCCAGGCCTGATGGAGTCAATGTCATCTGGCTTCAAGGTGGTTCTGCCACTGCCCAAGGCCAAGCCCAACAGCAACAGCGGTAACGCCTCTATCAGATTTAATAAGAGAAGGAAATATTGCACGGTTTCAGCCAGTCGGATGAGTGAGAATATATGAGATAAAAAGCTCTGACACCAAGGTCAGTGAAGAAGGAGGAGGAGGAGGTGCTCCAGGCACCAGAGCAGAGATTTCCCAACGGTCCATGAGGCAGGCTGTGCCCCTGCAGTCCATGGAGGTCCATTCAGGAGCAACTATCCACCTGCAGCTCATGGAGAACCCTGTGTCAGAGCAAGTGGATGTCTGAAAGATGGTCTGATCCTGTGGGAAGCCCACACCAGAACAGTCTCCTGGCAGGAGTTGTAGCACTGTGGAGAGAAGAGAAGGTTTGCTTGCAAGACTTGTGACCCCAGGGGGGACCCCCACTGGAGCATTCTGTTCCTGAATGGCTGCAACCCCTGGAAGGGACCCACACTGGAGCAATTCATGAAGATCTGTGTCCCATGTGAAGGACATGTTAGAGAAGTTCAAGGAGTACTGTCTCCCATAGGAGGGAGCCCATGCTGGAGAAGGTAAAGAGTATTAGGAATCCTATCCCTCAGGAGGAAGGAGTGACAGAAATAGTATGTAATGAACTGACTACAACCCCTCTTCACCTCCCCCCTGCACTATAGGGTAAAGAAAATTGGGAGTAAAGTTAAGCTCAGGAAAAAGGAAGATATGGGGGGAAGATGTTATAAGATTTGATTTTATTTCTCTTTATCCTACTCTGATTTAATTGGTAAGAAATCCAAATGATTTCCCAAAGTCAAGTCTTTTTTGCTTATGACAGCAATTGGTAACTGATCTCTCCCTATCCTTATCTTGACCTGTGAGCCTTTTGTTGTATTTTTTTCTCCCTTTCCCAGGTGAGGAGGGGACTGATATCTGCAGACTGGCTTTGGTGGGCACCTGGCATCCAGACGGGATAAACCCACCACAACGTCCAAAAGACAGATCATTCCTACCAGCCCCATGCAGATATTTCAGCTGCGATAGGACATCTAAAACATTTCCTTATGCCTGGGTTTGGTAAACTAGTCACTGCCCAGATTATTCCAGTACTGACATTTATCTGTGGCTGAATTTGAAACCTGAACTGAAGATTGTTCTTGAGGAATAAAGAAAGTGTACTAACAATTCACATTCACATTGCTGTTGCTCACACGGATTGATAGTTCAAGGATACTGACATATCCCCTACTCAGAGAAAGGTTTATGTCATAATCAAGAGACTGAGAATCATATGAACTCTGTTATTTATGCCCTTGAAAAGTCTTACTCAGCCGACACATAACTCTTACATTGTAAAACATATTTATAACATATTACAAGATTCAAATGCCCTACTCAGCTAATATCTGCTTCTAGAAACTGAACTTCTTTCTTTTTAATTACAGAATATGCTGAATTAGAAGAGACCCAAAAGGATGGAATCCAGCTCCTAGCCCCACACAGGATCATCCCCAAGAGTTACACCATGTGCCCCAGAGTATTGTCCTAACACTTCTTGAACTCTGTCAGGGTTGGTGCTGTGACAACTTCCCTGGGGAGCCTGTCCCAGTACCCAACCACCATCTGGGTGAAGAACCTTTTTCTAATATTCAACCTAAACCTCCCCTGACACAACTTCAGGCCATTCCCTTGGGTCCTGTCACTGTCACTACAGAGTGGTGAAGAGAAGAGTTCAGTCCCTGCCTCTCTGCTTCCTCTCATGAGGAAGTTGTGGCTGCAATGAAGTCTCTCTTCAGGCTCATCTTCTCCAGGCTGAACAGACCAAGTGATATCAGCCCCACATCGTATGGCTTTCCCTCAAGGCACTGCACCATCTTCATTTGGATGCTCTCCAATAGCTTAACGTTTTATATTGTCGTGCCCAAAACTGCACGCAATATTCAAGGTGAGGCTGTACCACTGGAGTCAGTATATGCAACTTTACTAGCTGTTTGGCCAATATTGGTATGTAACTGATGTGTAGCTACCAAGATTACATTTAATCTTTTATTTGTTTTTCTTTAAAACAGAAGAAAATAAAGAAATCTCTAAAAATCTATTGAAGTTTACATTTATGTTCAACTTGGAATACTTCAATTACTGAATAATAGGGAACCAATTTAATTCAATCATTAGTCTTCAGACAGGGACTCTATTCTGATGTATAAAATGGTTTGGGTTGGAAGAGGTCTAAAAGATCATCTATTTTGACCCCCCTGCCACGGGCAGGAATGCCACCCACTAGACCCGATTGCTCAGAGCCCCATCCTACCTCATCTTGAACGCTTGGTATGCCAGGGATCTGTGGCAACTTCTCTGGGCAATATGTTCCAGTGCCTCACCACCCTCACATCCAGCTTTTCATCCACCAGAAAATAATGATATAGTTATTCTGAATACAGTAAGGGAATCATTACATAATGGTCTCATTTAAGACACATTGTATCCAAACAGTTTATCTTGCAATGTTTTGTTTAATAGAATGTTTTTCTAGAGTAAGAAATCTTTGTGAATTTGAAACATTGATTTCATCTTTAAGTTTTTGTTAGTAAGTATAATGCAATGCTGTGAAGAGCTAATTTCTTATTGATTTAGACTGGACTAACTAACCAGCAAATCTGTTTACAGCACATTTTAGTAATCTAAACTTTGATTCAGTTTTGTATGTATAAAGTTTAGCCTAAAGTAAACTATCATGTAATAGTAGAAGAAAGTATACACATGGAAATAGGAGTTTTTGTTTAGAAATAGTTTGAATAATATTTTGGTTTTTTACTATTTTAAAATTAGATATCATTTTTAGTGACAGATATAATTTTGAGTGACAGATATTTATAGTGGGTATTTATAAGGATTTAATTCAGAATTTTGGGATTATACTTGGTGATGGATTTTTCAGACTATCCATTAACTCAAAGGCTCTGCGAATGTAAAATAATCTCAGGATATCCATGTAGATTTCAAAAGATGAAGCTAGAATGCTCCATGAAACTTTCAAACTTCTTTTGCTTTGTGATGTTATTAAAAAGACTATTTCCAAGGGTAAAATACCGATAAGGAATGTGAAATGTCACCAGCTAATGGTGATGAGCAACATCCAAAATATAGGAAGCCCAAGTTAAGTTCCTACTTTATTTAGGTGGTTGATCACATTATTCGATGAAATGCTATTGGCTGTTTTCTCCCCCCAGACACTTTTATAAGGCATTTATAGAGCACCCTGTGGGTGATTTTCTTTTTTATCAAAACATAAATATTACAGAGAATTTAAAAGCTCATATAGAGATACTAGAAATATTTTACAGATACAGAGTAACGGAGTAAAGAAGAGATTTTTGTTTTAATGGGAAGGATATCCATTTAGAACAAACACTTATCCTTCATGTATTGGAATTTTCTCTTAAATAATTTAATTACATTGCACAGGAATACTAGTATAAGTTTGTGAGATATTAATGTTTCTCTTTTTGGTACAAACCTTGTCAGAACTTTGGGTACATTTTGCTATTTGTAATACACTTTCCCAGAGAGAACACAATTGTTATATAAAAAAATCTGTTTTCAAACATTTTTGTTTGTGTGTCACTTAACACACTGTGTCACTAAGCAGACTTCTGTTTCAGAAATTAGATTTGAGATTATTTTGCTGTTATGATTTCATAACTTTAAGACAAAATTGCAAAAACTTGTACATAATAGCCTGCTTTACTTACAGTTCCTGGAATGTCTTGTTATTGGAGGTGAGTAGGGCAGTCAAGGCTAAAGAAAGGATGTCAATGTCTAGTAATTTACTGAGGTAAGATACATCTAACCAGTAGGGAGCAAGACTACTTACAGCTTGGTAACTGATGCCTAAAATGGAAGAAAAAATTCTCCAAACAATATTAGTATAGATAAGGTACAGAGCAGTTCTTTAACGAAAAACATTAAACAAGACTTGAAGAATTTAGAAAATTTCTATATGGAGCATGAGAAACAGGGCTTGATAATTGTCAACAACTAAAGTGTGAGAAACTTTAGAACCATACTGAAAATGTTTGCTACAAATCTTAAAAATTCTAAGGCATCATGATCGTTTCAGCAATACCATATAAGGCTGAGATTGCTCACATACTGCTATCAGAAACATTGAATTTAGGTGTACAAATTTTTAAGTTTGATTTTAATAATGTTTTAATTTGTTATATGAATATGTAGATAATCATCATGTCACAGAGCTTATGTTATAGTCCAGGCACTCAATGACCCCCTTTGTCCTTTCCTGTACAAATTTCCTTTCATTCATTCAATTTCCTTAACTATGAACAAGTGCCATTCATGACACTGTTCTGTGCTGATCCCCATCCTGACAGTTACTTTTAGCTATTCTTGTAGACCGTGATTTCAGATAGATAAGGAATCACAACACAGTTCATTGTACTATTGGCTGAACATTGTCTCTTCTTTTCCTCCTTCTGTGCTTAAATTATATATGTACATATTTATATATATATATATATAAATTACAGCATATAGTATCCTGGTTTTTATACTGTTACTTTCATGTGATAGTTGATTTCAATTATGTGTAATAATTACATTTCCCTAACAGTGAAAGCACAGTAGACCCTTTTCATATTTGGCAGCGACCACTAAACTGAGCAGCAACTTAAGTTTTGAAAATGCTTTATAAAGCTTTCATAATTTTCACTTTTGAAAACTTGAAGCTCCATATTAATATGTTCACTACATTTTTTTCAACAAATTTTATTGAATTAAAATTTGTTCCATCTATATTTTTATCTTTGAAATGCAATACACTTCAGAAATGAAAAGAGCAATGTGGAAATATTTCTGTGAAAATGTATATCATCACGGTTACCATGTGCTTTTGAGTAGGCACACTGTAACATGAAAGCTTTCAGCTGGTCTGCTTGAATGGGCTTTTAACAGCCCACACTTTACGAACATTTGGACAGCTCTTTCTAACTAACACTTTATTCTCATTACAAGGCTGGTATAAAATGCAAGGAAGTCTGCTACTCAGAGTGGTCACAGATCAAAACGGGCACAGGAAAGCTTGAACAGAATACTTAGGGAAGTTGGATCAGGCACTGTATTCATCTTCTACACTGTGCTCTTCCGTCTGATGATCTTTGAGTCTCTAAGTTATACACTACCTTATAAAGCTCTCCATACTCCTAAGAATCAATTATTTTGCAATTTGGAATATTATCTGTGATCTCATCTGATCATTGCATCACTGATCAAATTTGTGACTGAAAATCCCCATTAGTCTATTTCTGTTGAGAATTGATCATTCATCAGTTTAAATTATGCCTATACCTTTGTTCACTTTATATCACTCTAATTCCTTTTGGTATATGGTATTTTCTCCTGAGAATGTTTTTTTCTTCAGTTCATTTTCAATTTGTATGTTGCCTTTGATTTCACGCATTAGAATACTAAATGTCTCTGACATAGCTTTACAGAACTAAAAGTCAGCTCATTGTAAACTAAGTACACCCTTTCAACATATGCACAAACATCCTCACTATGGGGTTAATGTATTTAAAGTAGTCAGTGTATTTGCATCTTCCAAACACACATTTAAATAAGATGGACACACTGTTCACATACTTTCAAAGCAAAGAACACTTTTAAATTTATTAGGGTTGAGTATAACTAGTTGAGAGAGAATGTGAATATCTGTGGATTGCCTTTGAGCTTCTTTCAACTGATTTTCTCAAGTGAATTCCCTAAGAAAATAATTGTGTCTGAATAACTACAACTCTAGAGCTATCTTTTAGATCAAATACCTTTACTCTTTATTTGAAAAAGTTGTCTAAGAACATTAGTATACCGTGGAAAACACCTTGAAGTATGTAGATTAAAGGAAGGATCACCTACTTGCATTTAGGAGTTCATCTTATTTTAGATTTCATTCAGATGAGTCTATGAGAACATAATCCAAAGCTAAAGTTTAAACTGGCATTCAGTAATGTGGTTATAAAAAAAAGCTCTGATGTATAGCAAAACTTTGGCCAAATTGAAGAATTTACTATCACACTTGTTTTCAGGAGAAACTGCAGAAATTTTATATCATCTCATTATTTTAAAGAGAAATTATTCATATGTAACGATGATGAAGGCAAATAATGGTCTTCAAATGAGGAAACACTGTGCTTTGCATTTTTTACAAGTGAAATCGATGTTGATTTAAAAACTATCATGTAGTTTTATGAATTTTAAATGAGCTACTTTCAAATAATATAACATTTTCAAGAAACTATATCCATAGACCTAAAAATTTATCTTGATATCTAACAGTTTTGCTTATATGCTGATGACTGCTTAAACAAGCTCAGTGGCTTCTACTAGCTTTGTAAATGAAAAATTCATGTTTATGTATTCAAGTTAGCATTTACTGTACCCAGTTCCCAAAGGAATAATTAATATCTCAACTTAGATCATCTTTGGCAGATGAAGTCCTGTTTTTCACATGGCATCTTAAGCTTTTACTTTTTGCAGGTGTTAGAGGAGCAAAAGGTTCATCAGTTTCAGTGTCTGGCACATGTGACTGATGCCCAGGGGACTGGAAAGACAACGCCGGAGAAGCCTGCTCTCACTCACTGGTTACACACTTCCAAATTGTTAATGGTCTCATTAGGCACTCTACACAGAATGTCTGACTTATTACTTGTGGCCTCTCCTACGTGAAATTGCCTACGTAAATTTGCTACTCTTTGAAACATCAAGTGATTTTGAAGCCATGGAATCATTAGTGTTGTAATATCATTGGAGGTCTCCGTCACCAGAGAAACTGCTCTAGTGCAAGATGTACCTTGGTGTTTTTAATTATGCGTTCAGAATTCTATCACAAATGCACTATCTAGCTTCTGGTTTAGATATTCCTATTTAAAAAAATGAAACTATTTTCTCATTTTCTATTAATATTAACAGTTAATCACTTCTAAAGAGTTGAGAGTGAATTTAAAAAACAATCTTTGAGGCAATTTCTTTTTTTTTTGGTCACAGAATTTTTGGCTAACTAAAGGTTAAATGTTCCCTGATATCTCAGTATTCCTTGGTATATGAAAAAAAGTTACATTCAAACTTCTGGGATAACATCTGGAGTGAAATTCAAAGGTAATATGTAGGTCTACTGAATATTTTTTTATCTATTCAATGCATCCATATATTCAGGTAAAAGCACTTTTTGTGTGTGTGTGCTATAATTGATGCTATTACCAAACACAATCACATACATTTTTAGCATTTTTAAATATCTTCTTTTAAAAAAGAGTAAATGTGAGAATTTTCTGCCTTAAAATTTCAGAAAAAATATAAGAAACTTACAGCTGAAATTTTAAGATGTTTAAATCTGAAATTTTTAAATAGCTTCAGCTGCAGCTGTCACCATGTATTTCAGGTAAATAAGCATTTATATAAATTAGCATATAGATAAACTCCAAAGAATATGTTTACCAAAAGAAAAGAAAGAAAACTAATTGAATTTCAGGAACATTTTAGGTGTATTTAAAATTAGAACCATTTTTTTCATGCAATTTAAATACTTGGTACAAACGTGTCAAACAGTTTTATAGAGTGGGAAGATCATAATTTAAGCTGTCAAAGGGTGAAATTATTTTGAGAGCTTTCATCAGCAGGGGGTTAGAAACAGTTTAATGTAAGAGTGTCTGCAATTATTGGAGTTGTATCTAGCCGGACAGTTAATTTATTGTGCTACAGTTGTCTTTCTTTCTCTTTAACAAACCCCTCAGCTCCACCCCCCATTTTGGAAAGTTACTTTCATGAGTACCATATGTCTTCAATAACACAAATCAGCATGAATAGTTTGCAGCACAAAAAGTATTCCTTTATATTTTTGTTTTCTAGTTATTAATGAATTAAGGCTTTCAGGCCAAATTTCAGGTTTAATTTAATCTCAAGAGTGTGCATTTGGCAATAAGTGAAGACCATTTACACTGTATTTCTCATGATTTAAGTTATTTTAAAACAGTTTTTGCATATAAGCATTGACAGTTTGTCTCTCAAACAAACAAATGAACCTATTTTTTCATATAAGAGATGGTATTCAGTTCTGGATAGACAAGAAGATTGCTTTGCACTACACAGGTAATATGATTTTTAACAAAATAATCAAACTTGGAGAGAGATAAAGGAGTAGTCTCAAAGGAACTCTCAGTTAAGAGATTGTGCCAGTTAAAATTCTTATATGAAGGCGGGTTTTTTTAGTGTTGTGACGGTTTGGACTTGGCTCCCTGCCAAATGCCCGAAAGTTAGGACAGCAGCCCCCTTCCCCCCCCCTCCCTTCTTCCCTTAGGTTAAAGGAGAAAGAAACTATAAAAATTAAAGAACCCACAGTCAAGCTGCTTATATAAAAATATATTTATATTTACGCAAATTACAGTTATATACAGTTAAGATGCTATATACACAGAAAAAGGGGGTCCACCCCCCGCAGGGATAGGGAAGGGGAAAAAGGGGATAAAAGGGAACAAAAGGGACACCGAACAGGTATACTAGATCAAACTATACTAATAACTAACAAAACAGATCTCACCACGTCCCTTAGAACAGCAGGATCGGCAGTCACAGCCAGCACTCTCCAAACCTCCACGTGGCAGGACGGTGGACTCTGCAGGCCTCAGCCTTAGATAAGCGAGACCAACGCAGGGACCCACTGTTCCCA